>NW_027650046.1:62500-187011 GCF_965287045.1 Carcharhinus amblyrhynchos | reverse complement strand
TTCTTGATCCCAAAGCTGTGTTGTGAATAAATATAAAAAAAACAGCCTGATTGGTTAAAGAAAGCCCCGGGGGGTGTGTGCCTGTGTAAATTGCTGTCACTCAGTGTGGGCTGTGTGTATAAAAGGTGTTACTTGGTGCCTGAAGGGATGATTGAGTTGTTTGCTACAATGGGGGATTTTGGAGTGAGGGGTTTCTTCCCAGTGAGCTTGTTGTTGTGTGACTTGAATCCTCAGTGAAGAAGCTTCCCAAGTGTGTCAGAGCTACCACAAGGACTGTTGAGGTGTTGTTGGTGTTTGTCCTCGATTTGGGAAACAGAAGTTCACAAAACAGCCTCCCAGATTCTGCAAAACTAAAAGCAGGATTGTGAAGCTTGTGTTAACAAGGAGATTGACCTGGAATTCACTGCTTCCGAACTCTATCCTTTCTCTGGAAGGAAGGAAGACAAGGGGAAGGAGGGATATCGCTGTCCGGCCTGTCTGCTGGTCTGTCAGCCGTCCGGGTATCGCTGTTGAGCCCCAGTATTCATTGTGTACACCTAGCTGCCCTTAATGGGGGGGTGGTGAGCTCCCTTTTTGAACCATTGCAGCCTGTCCATTGGGACAATAACAGAGCTGTTCGGGAGGGATCCCAGGATTTGGACCCAGTGACAGTGAAGGAACAGTTGAAATATTTCCAACTCAGGATGGGGTGAGATTTCCCAATTGTAGAGGTGTGGCCCCTTTTAGGGGGAATTTCCTACGGACCATGTGGTCAGGCCTGACCCTATGGAGCCACTCGAGTCTCAGAGGGCAGATTCTCCCCTTTCTCCCCCCCCTCACTCCCCTCACTCGCCCCCCTCACTCCCCCTCCTCTCACTCCCTCCCCCCCCCTCACTCCCCTCACTCGCCCCCCTCACTCCCCCTCCTCTCACTCCCTCCCCCCCCTCACTCCCTCCCCCCCCTCACTCCCCTCACTCGCCCCCTCACTCCCCCTCCTCTCACTCCCTCCCACCCCCTCACTCCCCCTCCTCTCACTCCCTCCCCCCCACTCACTCCCTCCCCCCCCTCACTCCCCTCACTCCCCCTCACTCCCCCTCCTCTCACTCCCTCCCCCCCCCTCACTCGCCTCACTCGCCCCCCTCACTCCCCCTCCTCTCACTCCCTCCCCCCCCCTCACTCCCCTCACTCCCCCTCACTCCCCCTCCTCTCACTCCCTCCCCCCCCTCACTCCCCTCCCCCCTCTCACTCCCCCCCCCCCCAAAGGGTGACGTCAGCCTCGAGCTGCTTCGGCTCCTTTGTTTGAATCCCTCGCGCTGCCTCTCGGGCAGGTGTCGACGCGCAGGCGCACTCTCTTCACACCGCCACCGCCAAACCGTCAGATGTCGGTGGAACGCGAGTCACGTGTCTCCTTTCCGGGAGGCCCAAGGGTAAAAATCGAGGCAGTGCGATGGCTGGGGCTATGGGAGGGTGTGGGCGGGGCTCCGTGCGTCTGGAGCGGGTTCGCAAGTGGGTGGGAAGAGGCGGTGGGAAGGTGGGGGCGTGGCTGCGGGTGCAAGGGGCGTGGCGGTGCGGGTCGGGACCGGCGGAGGGAGAGGGCGGTGTTGCGCGGGGGCGGGGCTGTGGAAGAGTGAAGTGGCTGGAGGAGGGTGGGGGCGGGGCTAGAGGAGGGCGGGGCTGGGGAAGAGAGGCGGGGGAGGAGGAGGCTGGGGGCGGGGCTGGAGTTATTTGGGGACGGGGCGGGGGAGGGCGGGGCCGGAGGAAACTGGGGGCGGGGGCGGGGCGGAGGAGGCTGGGGGCGGGGCTGGGGGAGGGTTTGGGGCGGGGCTGGAGGAGGCTGGGGGCGGGGCTGGGGGAGGGTTTGGATCGGGGCCGGGGGGGGAGGGGAGGGAGGGGCTGGGTGTGGGCGGGGGCGGGGCTGGAGGCGGGTTTGGGGCGGGGCTGGAGGAGGGCGGTTCTGAGCGATGCTGATATTGATATTTTCAGGCTGGGGGGTCTGAGTTGTGTAAAATGAGTTGTTTGGAGATTTACACAGAAAGGTGGATCCAGGCTGTCTCTTTGCTGTGTTTGAATGTTGTCCCAGACTGAGAGACTGTCTGGGCCATGGTACAGAAACTCCTGAGGCATCATGTTGGAGCTGAGGGTGACAGAGCAAAGAGGGAGACACTGTGAGTCAGAGGGAGGAATGAGGAAATCAGTGCAATTGGCTGGAGAGACAGGGATGGGTTCAGGATGATCATTCAGCCTCGGGACCATTGGCTGGGTCCAAGCTGCTCAAATCCTAATAATATTGTGGTTTCAGTGGAAGGCTCTGAGGGTAAGTTGAGTTTTCTTCCATTTTGTGTGCCCAATTTCATAAACACCCGAACCCGAACCCTATCCCTAACCCTAACGCTAAACCTAACCCTAACCCTAACCTAAATCTAACCCAAACTGTAATCCTAACCCGAACTCTAACCCTATGCTGATCCCTAACTCCAATCCTAACCCCAATCCTAACCCTATCCCGACCTCTAACCCTAACCCTCACCCTAACCCTCACCCTCACCCTAACCCTCACCCTAACTCTAACCCTAACCTAACTCTAACCCTAACCTAACTCTAACCCTAACCTAACTCTAACCCTAACCTAACTCTAACCCTAACCTAACTCTAACCCTCACCCTAACTCTAACCCTAACCTAACTCTAACCCTCACCCTAACCTAACCCTAACCCTAACTCTAACCCTAACCCTAACTCTAACCCTCACCCTAACCTAACTCTAACCCTAACCCTAACCCTAACCCTAACTCTAACCCTAACCCTAACTCTAACCCTAACCTAACTCTAACCCTCACCCTAACCTAACCCTAACCTAACTCTAACCCTAACCCTAACTCTAACCCTAACCTAACTCTAACCCTCACCCTAACCTAACCCTAACCCTAACTCTAACCCTAACCCTAACTCTAACCCTAACCTAACTCTAACCCTAACCTAACTCTAACCCTAACCTAACTCTAACCCTAACCTAACTCTAACCCTCACCCTAACTCTAACCCCAAGTACACTCCTCCAACCCTGAACCCTGACCCCCGACCCCAAGTACAGCCCGCAAACCTGACCCCCGATCCCAGACCCCATGTACAGTCACCCAATCCTGAACCCTGACCCCTGACCCCAAGTACAGTCCCCCAACCCTCAACCCTGACCCCGAGTACAGTCCCCCAACCCTGACTCCAAGTACAGTCCCCCAACCCTGAACCCTGAACTCTGACCCGAAGTACAGTCCCCCAACCCTGAACCCTGACCCAAAGTACAGTCCCCCAACCCTGAACCCTGACCCCAAGTACACTCCCCCAACCCTGAACCCTGACCCCAAGTACAGTCCCCCAACCCTGAACCCCAAACTCTGACCCAAAGTACAGTCCCCCAAGCCCGAACCCTGAATAATGACCCCAAGTACAGTCCCCCGACCCTGAACCCTGACCCCTGACACCAAGTACAGTCCCCCAACCCTGAACCCCGAACCCTGACCCCAAGTACAGTCCCACAACACTGAACCCTGACCCCAAGTACAGTCCCCCAACCCTGAACCCTGACCCCAAGTACAGTCCCCCAACCCTGAACCCTGACCCCAAGTACAGTCCCCCAACCCTGAACCCTGACCCCTGACCCCAATTACAGTCCCCCAACCCTGAACTCTGACCCCAAGTACAGTCCCCCAACACTGAACCCTAACCCCAAGTACAGTCCCCAAACACTGAACCCTGACCCCAAATACAGTCCCTCAGGATAAACCCTGAAACCTGACCCCAAGTACCGTCCCCCAACCCTGAACTCTGACCCCAAGTACAATCCCCCAACCCTGAACCCTGAATTCTGACCCCAAATACAGTCCCACACCCCTGATTCCCGAACCCGGACCCAAAGTACAGTCCCCCAACCCTGAACTCTGACTCCAAGTACAGTCCCCCAACCCTGAACTCTGACTCCAAGTACAGTCCCCCAACCCTGAACCCTGACCCCAAGTACAGTCCCCCAACCCTGAACCCTGACCCCAAGTACAGTCCCCCAACCCTGAACTCTGACCCCAAGTACAGTCCCACAACCCTGAACCCTGAACCCTGACCCCAAGTACAGTCCCCCAACCCTGAACTCTGTCCCCACGTACAGTCCCACAACACTGAACCCTGACCCCAAGTACAGTCCCACAACCCTGAAACCTGACCCCTGACCCCAAATACAGTCCCACAGCCCTGAACCCTGACCCCAAGTACAGTCCCCCAACCCTGAACCCTGACCCCAAGTACAGTCCCCCAACCCTGAACCCTGACCCCTGACCCCAAGTACAGTCACCCAACCCTGAATCCCGAACCCTGACCCCAAGTACAGTCCCCCAACACTGAACCCTGACCCCAAGTACAGTCCCCCAACCCTGAACCCTGACCCCAAATACAGTCCCCCAACCCTGAACCCTGACCCCAAGTACAGTCCCCCAACCCTGAACCCTGACCCCTGACCCCAAATACAGTCCCCCAACCCTGAACCCCGAACCCTGACCCCAAGTGCACTCCCCCAACCCAGAACCCTGACCCCTGACCCCAAGTACAGACCGCAAACCTGACCCCGGATGCCAGACCCCAAGTACAGTCCCCCAATCCTGAACCCTGACTCCTGACCCCAAGTACAGTCCCCCAACCCTGACTCCAAGTACAGCCCCACAACCCTGAACCCTGAACTCTGACCCTAAGTACAGTTCCCCCAACCCTGAACTCTGACCCCAAGTACACTCCCCCAACCCTGAACCCTGACCCCAAGTACAGCCCGCAAACCTGACCCCCGATCCCAGACCCCAAGTACAGTCCCCCAATCCTGAACCTTGACACATGACCCCAAATACAGTCCCCCAACCCTCAACCCTGACCCCAAATACAGTCCCCCAACCCTCAACCCTGACTCCAAGTACAGTCCCCCAACCCTGCACCCTGACCCCAAGTATAGTCCCCCAACCCTGCACCCTGACCCCAAGTATAGTCCCCCAACCCTGAACCCTGACCACAAGTACACTCCCCCAACCCTGAACCCTGACCCCAAGTACAGTCCCCCAACCCTGAACCCCAAAGTCTGACCCAAAGTACAGTCCCCCCAAGCCCGAACCCTGAATACTGACCCCAAGTACAGTCCCCCAACCCTGAACCCTGAACCCTGACCCCAAGTACAGTCCCCCAACCCTGAACCCTGAACTCTGACCCCAAGTACAGTCCCCCAACCCTGACCCCTGACCACAAGTACAGTCCCGCAACACTGCACCCTGAGCTCTGACCCGAAGTACAGTCCCCCAACCCTGCACCCTGACCCCAAGTACAGTCCCCCAACCCTGAACCCTGACCCCAGACCCCAAGTACAGTCCCCCAACCCTGAACTCTGGCCCAAAGTACAGTCCCCCAACCCTGAACCCTGACCACTGACCCCAAGTACAGTTCCCCAACCCTGAACTCTGACCCCAAGTACAGTCCCACAACCCTGTACCCTCAACCCTGACCCCAAGTACAGTCCCCCAACCCTGAACTCTGACCCCAAGTACAGTCCGACAACCCTGAACCCTGACCCCAAGTACAGTCCCACAACTCTGAACCCTGACCCCTGACCCCAAGTACAGTCCCACAACCCTGAACCCTGAACCCAGTCCCCAAGTACAGTCCCCCAACCCTGAACCCTGACCCCAAGTACAGTCCCCCAACCCTGAACCCTGACCCCAAGTACAGACCCCCAACCCTGAACCCTGACCCCTGACCCCAAGTACAGTCCCCCAACCCTGAACCCCGAACCCTGACCCCTAGTACAGTCCCCCAATACTGAACCCTGACCCCAAGTACTGTCCCCCAATCCTGAACGCTGACCCCTGACCCCAAGTACAGTCCCCCAACCCTCAACCCTGACCCCGAGTACAGTCCCCCAACCCTGACTCCAAGTACAGCCCCCCAACCCTGAACCCTGAACTCTGACCCTAAGTACAGTTCCCCCCACCCTGAACCCTGACCCCAAGTACTCTCCCCCAACCCTGAACCCGGACCCCCGACCCCAAGTACAGCCCGCAAACCTGTCCCCCGATCCCAGACCCCAAGTACAGTCCCCCAATCCTGAACCCTGACCCCTGACCCCAAGTACAGTCCCCCAACCCTCAACCCTGACCCCGAGTACAGTCCCCCAACCCTGACTCCAAGTACAGTCCCCCAACCCTGAACCCTGAACTCTGACCCGAAGTACAGTCCCCCAACCCTGAACCCTGACCCCAAGTACAGTCCCCCAACCCTGAACCCTGAGCCCAAGTACACTCCGCCAACCCTGACCCCTGACCCCAAGTACAGTCCCCCAACCCTCAACCCTGACCCCGAGTACAGTCCCCCAACCCTGACTCCAAGTACAGTCCTCCAACCCTGAACCCCAAACTCTGACCCAAATTACAGTCCCCCAAGCCCGAACCCTGAATACTGACCCCAAGCACAGACCCCGAACGCTGAACGCCGAACCCTGACCCCAAGTACAGTCCCCCAACGCTGAACCCCGAACCCTGACCGCAAGTACAGTCCCCCAACCCTGAACCCTGACCCCAGACCCCAAGTACAGTCCCCCAACCCTGAACTCTGGCCCAAAGTACAGTCCCCCAACCCTGAACCCTGATCTCTGAACCCAAGCACAGTCCCCCAACCCTGACTCCTGACCCCAAGTACAGTCCCCCAACGCTGAACCCCGAACCCTGACCGCAAGTACAGTCCCCCAACACTGAACCCTGAACCCTGTCCCCAAGTACAGTCCCCGAACCCTGAAGCCTGACCCCAAGTACAGTCGCACAACCATGAACCCTGAACCCTGACCCCGAGTACAGTCGCACAACCATGAACCCTGAACCCTGACCCCGAGTACAGTCAACCAACCCTGAATCCTGACCCCTGACCCCAAGTACAGTCCCCCAACCCTGAACCCTGACCCCAAGTACAGTCGCACAACCATGAACCCTGAACCCTGACCCCGAGTACAGTCAACCAACCCTGAATCCTGACCCCTGAACCCAAGTACAGTCCCCCAACACTGAACCCTGACCCCAAGTACTGTCCCCCAATCCTGAACCCTGACCCCCTGACCCCAAGTACAGTCCCCCAACCCTCAACCCTGACCCCGAGTACAGTCCCCCAACCCTGAACCCTGACCCCAAGTACACTCCCCCAACCCTGAAGCCTGACCCCAAGTACAGTCCCCCAACCCTGAATACTGACCCCAAGTACAGTCCCCCAACCCTGAAACCTGACACCTGATCCCAAGCACAGACCCCCAATGCTGAACCCCAAACCCTGACCCCAAGTACAGTCCCCCAACGCTGAACCCCGAACCCTGACCGCAAGTACAGCCCCCCAACCCTGAACCCTGAACTCTGACCCTAAGTACAGTTCCCCCAACCCTGACCACTGACCCCAAGTACACTCCTCCAACCCTGAACCCTGACCCCCGACCCCAAGTACAGCCCGCAAACCTGACCCCCGATCCCAGACCCCATGTACAGTCACCCAATCCTGAACCCTGACCCCTGACCCCAAGTACAGTCCCCCAACCCTCAACCCTGACCCCGAGTACAGTCCCCCAACCCTGACTCCAAGTACAGTCCCCCAACCCTGAACCCTGAACTCTGACCCGAAGTACAGTCCCCCAACCCTGAACCCTGACCCAAAGTACAGTCCCCCAACCCTGAACCCTGACCCCAAGTACACTCCCCCAACCCTGAACCCTGACCCCAAGTACAGTCCCCCAACCCTGAACCCCAAACTCTGACCCAAAGTACAGTCCCCCAAGCCCGAACCCTGAATAATGACCCCAAGTACAGTCCCCCAACCCTGAAACCTGACACCTGACCGCAAGCACTGACCCCCAACGCTGAACCCCGAACCCTGACCCCAAGTACAGTCCCCCAACGCTGAACCCCGAACCCTGACCGCAAGTACAGTCGCCCAACCCTGAACCCTGACCCCTGACCCCAAGCACAGTCCCCAACCCTGAACCCTGAACCCTGTCCCCAAGTACAGTCCCCGAACCCTGAAGCCTGACCCCAAGTACTGTCCCCCAACCCTGAACCCTGACTCCAAGTACAGTCCCGCACCCCTGAACCCTGAACTCTGACCCCAAGTAAAGTCCCCCAACCCTGAACCCCGAACCCTGACCCCATGTACAGTCCCCCAACCCTGAACCCTGACCCCAAGTACAGTCCCGCACCCCTGAACCCTGAACTCTGACCCCAAGAAAAGTCCCCGAACCCTGAACCCTGACCCCGGACCCCAAGTACAGTCCCCCAACCCTGAACCCCGAACCCTGACCCCAAGTACAGTCCCCCAACCCTGAACCCTGAACTCTGACCCCAAGTAAAGTCCCCCAACCCTAAACTCTGTCCCCAAGTACAGTCCCCCAACCCTGAACCCTGACCCCAAGTACAGACCCCACCCCTGAACCCTGACCCCAAGTACAGACCCCACCCCTGAACTCTGACCCCAAGTACAGTCCCCCAACTTTGAACTCTGAACTCTGACCCCAAGTACAATCCCACAATCCTGAACCCTGACCCCTGACCCCAAGTACAGCCCCTAACCCTAAACCCCGAACCCTGACCTCAAGTACAGTCCCCCAACACTGAACCCTGACCCCAAGTACAGTCCCCAAACACTGAACCCTGACCCCATGTACAGTCCCTCAAGGATGAACCCTGAACCCTGACCCCAAGTACCGTCCCCCAACCCTGAACTCTGACCCCAAGTACAATCCCCCAACCCTGAACCCTGACCCGAAGTACAGTCCCCCGACCCTGAACCCTGAACCCTGACCCCAAGTACAGTCCCCCAATGCTGAACCCTGACCCCAAGTACAGCCCCCAACCCTGAACTCTGACCCCAAGTGCAGTCCCCCAACTCTGAACGCTGACCCCAAGTACAGTCCCCCAACCCTGAACCCCGAACCCTGACCCCAAATACAATCCCCCAACCCTGAACCCTGACACCTGACCCCAAGAACAGTCCCCCAACCCTGAACACTGACCCCAAGTACAGTCCCCCAACGCTGAAACCTGACCCCTGACCCCATGTACAGTCCCCCAACCCTGAACCCTGACCCCTGAATCCAAGGAAAGTCCTCCAACCCTGAACACCGAACACTGACTCCAAGTACAGTCCCCCAACCCTGAACCATGACCCCTGACCCCACGTACAGTCCCCAACCCTGATCCCTGACCCCAAGTTCAGTCCCCCAACCCTGAACCCCGAACCCTGACCCCATGTACAGTCTCCCAACCCTGAACCCTGACCCCAAGTACAGTCCCACACCCCTGAACCCTGAACTCTGACCCCAAGTAAAGTCCCCCAACCCTGAACCCCGAACCCTGATCCCATGTACAGTCCCCCAACCCTGAACCCTGACCCCAAGTACAGTCCCGCACCCCTGAACCCTGAACTCTGACACCAAGAAAAGTCCCCGAACCCTGAACCTTGACCCCGGACCCCAAGTACAGTCCCCCAACCCTGAACCCCGAACCCTGACCCCAAGTACAGTCCCCCAACCCTGAACCCTGTACTCTGACCCCAAGTAAAGTCCCCCAACCCTAAACTCTGTCCCCAAGTACAGTCCCCCAAGTCTGAACCCTGACCCCTGACCCCAAGTACAGACCCCACCCCTGAACTCTGACCCCAAGTACAGTCCCCCAACTTTGAACTCTGAACTCTGACCCCAAGTACAATCCCACAACCCTGAACCCTGACCCCTGACCCCAAGTACAGCCCCTAACCCTAAACCCCGAACCCTGACCTCAAGTACAGTCCCCCAACACTGAACCCTGACCCCAAGTACAGTCCCCAAACACTGAACCCTGACCCCATGTACAGTCCCTGAAGGATGAACCCTGAACCCTGACCCCAAGTACCGTCCCCCAACGCTGAACTCTGACCCCAAGTACAATCCCCCAAACCTGAACCCTGACCCGAAGTACAGTCCCCCGACCCTGAACCCTGAATTCTGACCCCAAGTACAGTCCCCCAACCCTGAACCCTGAACTCTGACCCCAAGTACAGTCCCTCAACCCTGAACCCTGACCCCTGACCCCAAGAACAGTCCCCCAACCCTGAACCCTGACCCCAAGTACAGTCCCCCAACCCTGATCCCTGAACCCAAGTACAGTCCCCCAACCCTGAACCCTGACCCCAGACCCCAAGTACAGTCCCCCAACCCTGAACTCTGGCCCAAAGTACAGTCCCCCAACCCTGAACCCTGACCACTGACCCCAAGTACAGTTCCCCAACCCTGAACTCTGACCCCAAGTACAGTCCCACAACCCTGTACCCTCAACCCTGACCCCAAGTACAGTCCCCCAACCCTGAACTCTGACCCCAAGTACAGTCCGACAACCCTGAACCCTGACCCCAAGTACAGTCCCACAACTCTGAACCCTGACCCCTGACCCCAAGTACAGTCCCACAACCCTGAACCCTGAACCCAGTCCCCAAGTACAGTCCCCCAACCCTGAACCCTGACCCCAAGTACAGTCCCCCAACCCTGAACCCTGACCCCAAGTACAGTCCCCCAACCCTGAACCCTGACCCCAAGTACAGACCCCCAACCCTGAACCCTGACCCCTGACCCCAAGTACAGTCCCCCAACCCTGAACCCCGAACCCTGACCCCTAGTACAGTCCCCCAATACTGAACCCTGACCCCAAGTACTGTCCCCCAATCCTGAACCCTGACCCCTGACCCCAAGTACAGTCCCCCAACCCTCAACCCTGACCCCGAGTACAGTCCCCCAACCCTGACTCCAAGTACAGCCCCCCAACCCTGAACCCTGAACTCTGACCCTAAGTACAGTTCCCCCCACCCTGAACCCTGACCCCAAGTACTCTCCCCCAACCCTGAACCCTGACCCCCGACCCCAAGTACAGCCCGCAAACCTGTCCCCCGATCCCAGACCCCAAGTACAGTCCCCCAATCCTGAACCCTGACCCCTGACCCCAAGTACAGTCCCCCAACCCTCAACCCTGACCCCGAGTACAGTCCCCCAACCCTGACTCCAAGTACAGTCCCCCAACCCTGAACCCTGAACTCTGACCCGAAGTACAGTCCCCCAACCCTGAACCCTGACCCCAAGTACAGTCCCCCAACCCTGAACCCTGAGCCCAAGTACACTCCGCCAACCCTGACCCCTGACCCCAAGTACAGTCCCCCAACCCTCAACCCTGACCCCGAGTACAGTCCCCCAACCCTGACTCCAAGTACAGTCCTCCAACCCTAAACCCCAAACTCTGACCCAAAGTACAGTCCCCCAAGCCCGAACCCTGAATACTGACCCCAAGCACAGACCCCGAACGCTGAACGCCGAACCCTGACCCCAAGTACAGTCCCCCAACGCTGAACCCCGAACCCTGACCGCAAGTACAGTCCCCCAACCCTGAACCCTGACCCCAGACCCCAAGTACAGTCCCCCAACCCTGAACTCTGGCCCAAAGTACAGTCCCCCAACCCTGAACCCTGATCTCTGAACCCAAGCACAGTCCCCCAACCCTGACTCCTGACCCCAAGTACAGTCCCCCAACGCTGAACCCCGAACCCTGACCGCAAGTACAGTCCCCCAACACTGAACCCTGAACCCTGTCCCCAAGTACAGTCCCCGAACCCTGAAGCCTGACCCCAAGTACAGTCGCACAACCATGAACCCTGAACCCTGACCCCGAGTACAGTCGCACAACCATGAACCCTGAACCCTGACCCCGAGTACAGTCAACCAACCCTGAATCCTGACCCCTGACCCCAAGTACAGTCCCCCAACCCTGAACCCTGACCCCAAGTACAGTCGCACAACCATGAACCCTGAACCCTGACCCCGAGTACAGTCAACCAACCCTGAATCCTGACCCCTGAACCCAAGTACAGTCCCCCAACACTGAACCCTGACCCCAAGTACTGTCCCCCAATCCTGAACCCTGACCCCCTGACCCCAAGTACAGTCCCCCAACCCTCAACCCTGACCCCGAGTACAGTCCCCCAACCCTGAACCCTGACCCCAAGTACACTCCCCCAACCCTGAAGCCTGACCCCAAGTACAGTCCCCCAACCCTGAATACTGACCCCAAGTACAGTCCCCCAACCCTGAAACCTGACACCTGATCCCAAGCACAGACCCCCAATGCTGAACCCCAAACCCTGACCCCAAGTACAGTCCCCCAACGCTGAACCCCGAACCCTGACCGCAAGTACAGCCCCCCAACCCTGAACCCTGAACTCTGACCCTAAGTACAGTTCCCCCAACCCTGACCACTGACCCCAAGTACACTCCTCCAACCCTGAACCCTGACCCCCGACCCCAAGTACAGCCCGCAAACCTGACCCCCGATCCCAGACCCCATGTACAGTCACCCAATCCTGAACCCTGACCCCTGACCCCAAGTACAGTCCCCCAACCCTCAACCCTGACCCCGAGTACAGTCCCCCAACCCTGACTCCAAGTACAGTCCCCCAACCCTGAACCCTGAACTCTGACCCGAAGTACAGTCCCCCAACCCTGAACCCTGGACCCAAAGTACAGTCCCCCAACCCTGAACCCTGACCCCAAGTACACTCCCCCAACCCTGAACCCTGACCCCAAGTACAGTCCCCCAACCTGAACCCCAAACTCCTGACCCAAAGTACAGTCCCCCAAGCCCGAACCCTGAATAATGACCCCAAGTACAGTCCCCAACCCTGAAACCTGACACCTGACCGCAAGCACTGACCCCCAACGCTGAACCCCGAACCCTGACCCCAAGTACAGTCCCCCAACGCTGAACCCCGAACCCTGACCGCAAGTACAGTCGCCCAACCCTGAACACTGACCCCTGACCCCAAGCACAGTCCCCAACCCTGAACCCTGAACCTGTCCCCAAGTACAGTCCCCAAACCCTGAAGCCTGACCCCAAGTACTGTCCCCCAACCCTGAACCCTGACTCCAAGTACAGTCCCGCACCCCTGAACCCTGAACTCTGACCCCAAGTAAAGTCCCCCAACCCTGAACCCCGAACCCTGACCCCATGTACAGTCCCCCAACCCTGAACCCTGACCCCAAGTACAGTCCCGCACCCCTGAACCCTGAACTCTGACCCCCAAGAAAAGTCCCCGAACCCTGAACCCTGACCCCGGACCCCCAAGTACAGTCCCCCAACCCTGAACCCCGAACCCTGACCCCAAGTACAGTCCCCCAACCCTGAACCCTGAACTCTGACCCCAAGTAAAGTCCCCCAACCCTAAACTCTGTCCCCAAGTACAGTCCCCCAACCCTGAACCCTGACCCCTGACCCCAAGTACAGACCCCACCCCTGAACTCTGACCCCAAGTACAGTCCCCCAACTTTGAACTCTGAACTCTGACCCCAAGTACAATCCCACAATCCTGAACCCTGACCCCTGACCCCAAGTACAGCCCCTAACCCTAAACCCCGAACCCTGACCTCAAGTACAGTCCCCCAACACTGAACCCTGACCCCAAGTACAGTCCCCAAACACTGAACCCTGACCCCATGTACAGTCCCTCAAGGATGAACCCTGAACCCTGACCCCAAGTACCGTCCCCCAACCCTGAACTCTGACCCCAAGTACAATCCCCCAACCCTGAACCCTGACCCGAAGTACAGTCCCCCGACCCTGAACCCTGAATTCTGACCCCAAGTACAGTCCCCCAACCCTGAACCCCAAACTCTGACCCAAAGAACAGTCCCCCAAGCCCGAACCCTGAATACTGACCCCAAGTACAGTCCCCCAACCCTGAAACGTGACACCTGATCCCAAGCACAGACCCCCAATGCTGAACCCCAAACCCTGACCCCAAGTACAGTCCCCCAACGCTGAACCCCGAACCCTGACCGCAAGTACAGTCGCCCAACCCTGAACCCTGAACTCTGACCCCAAGTACAGTCCCCCAACCCTGAACCCTGACCCCAAGTACACTCCCCCAACCCTGAACCCTGACCCCAAGTACAGTCCCCCAACCCTGAACCCCAAAGTCTGACCCAACGTACAGTCCCCCAAGCCCGAACCCTGAATAATGACCCCAAGTACAGTCCCCCAACCCTGAAACCTGACACCTGACCCCAAGCACTGACCCCCAACGCTGAACCCCGAACCCTGACCGCAAGTACAGTCGCCCAACCCTGAACCCTGACCCCTGACCCCAAGTACAGTGCCCCAACCCTGAACCCCGTTCCCTGACCCCAAGTACAATCCCCCAACCCTGAACTCTGACCCCTGACCCCAAGCACAGTCCCCAACCCTGAACCCTGAACCCTGTCCCCAAGTACAGTCCCCGAACCCTGAACCCTGACCCCAAGTACAGTCCCCCAATGCTGAACCCTGACCCCAAGTACAGCCCCCAACCCTGAACTCTGACCCCAAGTGCAGTCCCCCAACTCTGAACGCTGACCCCAAGTACAGTCCCCCAACCCTGAACCCCGAACCCTGACCCCAAATACAATCCCCCAACCCTGAACCCTGACACCTGACCCCAAGAACAGTCCCCCAACCCTGAACACTGACCCCAAGTACAGTCCCCCAACGCTGAAACCTGACCCCTGACCCCATGTACAGTCCCCCAACCCTGAACCCTGACCCCTGAATCCAAGGAAAGTCCTCCAACCCTGAACACCGAACACTGACTCCAAGTACAGTCCCCCAACCCTGAACCATGACCCCAAGTTCAGTCCCCCAACCCTGAACCCCGAACCCTGACCCCATGTACAGTCTCCCAACCCTGAACCCTGACCCCAAGTACAGTCCCACACCCCTGAACCCTGAACTCTGACCCCAAGTAAAGTCCCCCAACCCTGAACCCCGAACCCTGACCCCATGTACAGTCCCCCAACCCTGAACCCTGACCCCAAGTACAGTCCCGCACCCCTGAACCCTGAACTCTGACCCCAAGAAAAGTCCCCGAACCCTGAACCTTGACCCCGGACCCCAAGTACAGTCCCCCAACCCTGAACCCCGAACCCTGACCCCAAGTACAGTCCCCCAACCCTGAACCCTGTACTCTGACCCCAAGTAAAGTCCCCCAACCCTAAACTCTGTCCCCAAGTACAGTCCCCCAAGCCTGAACCCTGACCCCTGACCCCAAGTACAGACCCCACCCCTGAACTCTGACCCCAAGTACAGTCCCCCAACTTTGAACTCTGAACTCTGACCCCAAGTACAATCCCACAACCCTGAACCCTGACCCCTGACCCCAAGTACAGCCCCTAACCCTAAACCCCGAACCCTGACCTCAAGTACAGTCCCCCAACACTGAACCCTGACCCCAAGTACAGTCCCCAAACACTGAACCCTGACCCCATGTACAGTCCCTGAAGGATGAACCCTGAACCCTGACCCCAAGTACCGTCCCCCAACCCTGAACTCTGACCCCAAGTACAATCCCCCAACCCTGAACCCTGACCCGAAGTACAGTCCCCCAACCCTGAACCCTGAATTCTGACCCCAAGTACAGTCCCCCAACCCTGAACCCTGAACTCTGACCCCAAGTACAGTCCCTCAACCCTGAACCCTGACCCCTGACCCCAAGAACAGTCCCCCAACCCTGAACCCTGACCCCAAGTACAGTCCCCCAACCCTGATCCCTGAACCCAAGTACAGTCCCCCAACCCTGAACTCTGACTCCAAGTACAGTCCCCCAACCCTGAACCCTGACCCCAAGTACAGTCCCCCAACCCTGATCCCTGAACCCAAGTACAGTCCCCCAACCCTGAACCCTGACCCCAAGTACAGTCCCCCAACCCTGATCCCTGAACCCAAGTACAGTCCCCCAACCCTGAACTCTGACCCCATGTACAATCCCCCAACCCAGAACGCTGCCCCCTGACCCCAAGTACAGTTCCCCCACCCTGAACCCTGACCCCAAGTACAGTCGCCCAACACTGAACCCTGAACCCTTGCCCCGTGTACAGTCCCCCAACCCTGAACCCTGACCCCTGACCCCAAGTATAGTCCCCCAACCCTGAACCCCGAATCCTGACCCCAAGTACAGTCCCCCAAACCCTGAACCCCGACCCCTGACCCCGAGTTCAATCCCCCAATCCTGAACCCTGACACCCGAACCCAAGTGCAGTTGACCAACCCTGAACCCTGACCCCAAGTACAATCCCCCAACCCTGAAACCTGAACCCTGACACCAAGTACAGTCCCCCAACACTGAACCCTGAACCCTGACCCCGAGTACAGTATCCCAAACCTGAACCCTGAACCCTGACCCCAAGTACAGTCTCCAAACCTGAACCCTGACCGCTGATACCAAGTGCAGTCCCCCAACCCTGAACCCGGAACCCTGAGCCCAAGTACAGTCCCCAACCCTGAACTCTGACCTCAAGTACAGTCCCCCAACCCTGAACCCTGAACTCTGACCCCAAGTACAGTCCCCCAACCCTGAACACTGACCCCAAGTACAGTCCCCCAAACCTGAACCCTGACCCCTGACTCCAAGTACAGTCCCCCAACCCTGAAATCTGACCCCAAGTACAGTCCCCCAACCCTGAACCCTGACCTCATGTACAATCCCCCAACCCTGAACCCTGACCTCTGACCCCAAGTGCAGTACACGAACTCTGAACGCTGACCCCAATACAGTCCCCCAACCACGAACCCTGACCCCTGACCCCAAGTACAGTCCCCCAAACCTGAACCCTGATCTCTGACCCCAAGTACAGTCCCCCGACCCTGAACCTTGACCCGAAGTTCAGTCCCCCAACCCTGAATAATGAACCCTGACCCCAAGTACAGTCCCCCAACCCTGAATCCCGAACCCTGACCCCAAGTACAGTCCCCCAAACCTGAACCCTGAACTCTGACCCCAAGTACAGTCCCCCAACCCTGAACCCTGACCCCAAGTACAGTCCCCCAACCCTGAACCCCGAACTCTGACCCTAAGTACAGTCCCCCAACCCTGAACCCTGACCCCAAGTACAGACCCCCAATCCTGAATCCTGACCCCTGACCCCAAGAACAGTCCCCCAACCCTGAGACCCGAACCCTGACCCCAAGTACAGTCCCCCAACCCTGAACCCTGAACTCTGACCCCAAGTACAGTTCCCCAACCCTGAACCCTGAAGCCTGACCCCAAGTACAGCCCCCCCAAACCTGAACGCTGCACCCTGACCCCAAGTACAGTCCCCCAACCCTGAACCGTGACCCCAAGTACAGTCCCACAACCCTGAACCCTGACCCCAAGTACAGACCCCAATCCTGAACCTTTACCCTGACCCCAAGTACAGTCCCCCAAGCCCGAACCCTGAACACTGATCCCAAGTACAGTCCCCCAACCCTGAACCCTGACCCCTGACCCCAAGTACAGAACCCCAACCCTGAACCCCGAACCCTGACCCCAACTACAGTCCCCCAACCCTGAACTCTGAACCCAAGTACAGTCCCCCAACCCTGAACCCTCACCCCAAGTACAGTCCCCCAACCCTGAACCCTGACCCCAAGTACATTCCCCCAACCCTGAAACCTGACCCCTGACAGCAAGTAAAGCCCCCCAACCCTGAACCGTGAACTCTGAACCCAAGCACAGTCCCCCAACCCTGAACCCTGACCCCAAGTACAGTCCCCCAACACTGAACCCTGACCCCTGACCCCAAGTACATTCGCCCAACCCTGAGCTCTGACCCCAAGTACAGTCCCCCAACCCTGAACCCTGACCCCTGACCCCAAGTGCAGTACCCGAACCCTGAACCCTGGCCCCAATACAGTCTCCCAACTGTGAACCCTGACCCCTGACCCCAAGTACAGTCCCCCAACCCTGAACTCTGAACCCTGACCCCAAGTACAGTCCCCCAACCCTGAACTCTGACCCCAAGTGCAGTCCCCCAACTCTGAACCCTGACCCCAAGTATAGTCCCCCAACCCTGAACCGCGAACCCTTACCCCACATACAAATCCCCAACCCTGAACCCTGACCCCTGACCCCAAGTACAGTCCCTCAACGCTGAATCACGAACCCTGACCCCAAGTAAAGTCCTCCAACCCTGAACTCCGAAGACAGACTCCAAGTACAGTCCCCCAACCCTGAACCCTGAACTCTGAACCCATGTACTGTCCCCCAACCCTGAACCCTGACCCCTGACCCCAAGTACAGTCCCCAAACCTGACCCCCGATCCCAGACCCCAAGTACAGTCCCCCAACCCTGAACCCTGACCTCAGGTACAGTCCCCCAACCCTGAACCCTGAACCCTGACCCCAAGTACAGTCCCCCAACCCTGAACCCTGACCCCAAATACAGACCCACAACCCTGAACCTTGACCCCAAGTACAGTCCCCCAACCCTGAACACCAAACCCTGACCCCAAGTACAGTTCCCCAACACTGAACCCTTTCACCTGACCCCAAGTACAGACCCCCAACCCTGGACACCGAACCCTGACCCCAAGTACAGTCCACCAACCCTGAACCCTGACCCCGACCCCAAGTACAGTCCCCCAACCCTGTACTCTGACCTCAAGTACAGTCCCTCAACCCTGAACTCTGAACCCAAGTACAGTCCCCCAACCCTCAACCCTGACCCCAAGGACAGTCCCCCAACCCTGAACCCTGACCCCAAGTACATTCCCCCAACCCTGAAACCTGACCCCTGACCCCAAGTACAGTCCCCCAACCCTGAATTCTGAACCTAAGTACAATCCCCCAACCCAGAACCCTGACCCCAAGTATAGTCCCCCAACCCTGAATCCTGAACCCTGACCCCAAGTACAGTCCCCCAAACCTGAAACCCGAACCCTGACCCCAAGTACAGTCCCCCCACCCTGAACTCTGACCCCAATTACAGTCGCCCAACTCTGAACCCTGACCTCTGACCCCAAGTACAGTCCCCCAACCCTGACCCCTGACCCCAAGTACAGTCCCCCAACCCTGACCCCAAGTACAGTCCCCCAACCATGAACCCTGAACTCTGACCCCAATTACAGTCCCCCAACAGTGAACCCTGACCCCAAGTACAGTCCCCCAACACTGAACCCCGAACCCTGTCCCCTAGTACAGTCCCCCAACACTGAACCCTGACCCCAAGTACAGTCCCCCAACCCTGAACCCCGAACCCTGACCCCTAGTACAGTCCTCCAACATTGAACCCTGACCACGAGTACAGTCCCCCAACCCTGAACCCTGACCCCAAGTACAGTCCACAACCCTGAACCCTGATCCCGTGTACAGTCCCACAACCCTGATCCCTGAACCCTGACCCCAAGTACAGTCCCCCAACCCTGAACCCTGACCCCAAGTACAGTCCCCCAACCTTGAAATCTGACCCCTGACCCCAAGTACAGTCCCCCAACCCTGAACCCTGACCCCAAGTACAGTCCCCCAACCCTGAACCCTGACTCCAAGCACAGTCCCCCAACCCTGAACCCTGAACCCTGACCCCAAGTACAGTCCCCCAACCCTGAACTCTGACCCCAAGTGCAGTCCCCCAACTCTGAACCCTGAGCCCAAGTACAGTCCGCCAACCCTGAACCCTGAACTCTGACCCTAACTACAGTCCCCAACCCTGAACCCCGAACCCTGACCCTAAATACAATTCCCCAACCCTGAACCCTGACCCCTGACCCCAAGAACAGTTCCCCCAACCCTGAACCCTGACCCCAAGTACAGTCCCCAGCGCTGAATCCTGAACCCTGACCCCAAGTACAGTCCCCAACCCTGATCCCTGACCCCTGACCCCAAGTTCAGTCCCCCAACCGTGAACCCCGATCCCTGTCCCCATGTACAGTCCCCCAACCCTGAACCCCAATCCCTGTCCCCATGTCCAGTCCCACAACCCTGAACCCTGACCCAAAGTACAGTCCCCAACCCTGAACCCTGACACCAAGTACAGTCCCCCAACACTGCACTCTGACCCCAATACAGTCCCCCAACCCTGAACCCAGGACCCTGACCCCAAGTACAGTCCCCCAATCCTGAAACCTGAACCCTGACCCCAAGTACAGTCCCCAACCCCTGAACCCTGACCCCAAGTACAGTCCTCCAACACTGAACCCTGACCCCTGACCCCAAGTAAAGTCCTCCAACCCTGAACTCCGAACACAGACTCCAAGTACAGTCCCCCAACCCTGAACCCTGAACTCTGAACCCATGTACAGTCCCCCAACCCTGAACCATGACCCCTGACCCCAAATACAGTCCCCAACCCTGATCCCTGACCCCTGACCCCAAGTACAGTCCCCCAACCCTGAACCCTGACCCCTGACCCCAAGTATAGCCCCCAAACCTGACCCCCGATCCCAGACCCCAAGTACAGTCCCCCAACCCTGAACCCTGACCTCAGGTACAGTCCCACAACCCTGAACCCTGAACACTGACCCCAAGTACAGTCCCCCAACCCTGAACCCTGACCCCAAATACAGACCCACAACCCTGAACCCTGACCCCAAGTACAGTCCCCCAACACTGAACCCCAAACCCTGACCCCAAGTACAGTCCCCCAAGCCCGAACCCTGAACACTGACCCCAAGTACAGTTCCCCAACCCTGAACCCTGAACACTGACCTCAAGTACAGTCCCCCAACCCTGAACCCTGACCCCAATTACAGTCCCCCAACCCTTAACCCTGACCCCAAGTACATTTCCCCAACCCTGAAACCTGACCCCTGACCCCAAGTACAGTCCCCCAACCCTGAACCCCGAACCCTGACCCCAAGTACAGTCACCCAACCCTGAACACTGACCCCAAGTACAGTCCCCCAAACCTGAACCCTGACCCCTGACCCCATTTGCAGTACCCCAACCCTGAACCCTGGCCCTAATACAGTCCCCCAACCATGAACCTTGACCCCTGACCCAATTACAGTCCCCCAACCCTGAACCCTGACCCCAAGTGCAGTCCCCCAAACCTGAACCCTGAACTCTGACCCCAGGTACAGTCCCCCGACCCTGAACCCTGACCCCTGGCCCCAAGTACAGTCCCCCAAACCTGAACCCTGAACTCTGACCCCAGGTACAGTCCCCCAACCCTGAACCCTGACCCTTGGCCCCAAGTACAGTCCCCCAACCCTGAACCCTGACCCCAGACCCAAAGTAGAGTCCCCCAACCCTGAACCCTGACCCCAGACCCAAAGTACAGTCCCCCAACCCTAAACCCGGAACCCTGAGCCCAAGTACAGTCCCCCAACCCTGAACTCTGACCTCAAGTACAGTCCCCCAACCCTGAACCCTGAACTCTGACCCCAAGTACAGTTCCCCAACCCTGAACCCTGAACCCTGACCCCAAGTGCAGTCCCCCAAACCTGAACCCTGAACTCTGACCCCAGGTACAGTCCCCCGACCCTGAACCCTGACCCCTGGCCCCAAGTACAGTCCCCCAAACCTGAACCCTGAACTCTGACCCCAGGTACAGTCCCCCAACACTGAACCCTGACCCTTGGCCCCAAGTACAGTCCCCCAACCCTGAACCCTGACCCCAGACCCAAAGTAGAGTCCCCCAACACTGAACCCCGAACCCTGTCCCCTAGTACAGTCCCCCAACACTGAACCCTGACCCCAAGTACAGTCCCCCAACCCTGAACCCCGAACCCTGACCCCAAGTACAGTCCCCCAACCCTGAACACTGACCCCAAGTACAGTCCCCCAACCCTGAACCCTGACCCCAAGTACAGTCCCCCAACCCTGAACACTGACCCCAAGTACAGTCCCCCAACCCTGAACCCTGAACTCTGACCCCAAGTACAGTCCCCCAACCCTGAACACTGACCCCAAGTACAGTCCCCCAAACCTGAACCCTGACCCCTGACCCCAAGTACAGTCCCCCAACCCTGAACTCTGACCCCAAGTACAGTCCCCCAACCCTGAACCCTGACCCCAAGTACAATCCCCCAACCCTGAACCCTGACCTCTGACCCCAAGTGCAGTACACGAACCCTGAACCCTGACCCCAATACAGTCCCCCAACCATGAAGCCTGACCCCTGACCCCAAGTACAGTCCCCCAACCCTGAACCCTGAACTCTGACCCCAAGTACAGTCCCCCAACCCTGAACCTTGACCCCAAGTTCAGTCCCCCAACCCTGAACCCTGACCCCAACTACAGTCGCCCAACCCTGAACCCTGAACCCTGACCAAGAGTACAGTCCCCCAACCCTGAATAATGAACCCTGACCCCAGGTACAGTCCCCCAACCCTGAACCCTGACCCCAAGTAAAGTCCCCCAACCCTGAATCCCGAATCATGACCCCAAGTACAGTCCCCCAACCCTGAACCCTGAACTCTTACCCCGAGTACCATCCCCCAACCCTGAACCCTGACCACGACTACAGTCCCCCAACCCTGAACCCTGAACCCTGACCCCAAGTACAGTCCCCCAACCCTGAACCCTGACCCCAAGTACAGTCCCCCAACCCTGAATCCCGAACCCTGACCCCAAGTACAGTCCCCCAACCCTGAACCCTGACCCCAAGTACTGTCCCCCAACCCTGAAACCTGATCTCTGACCCCGAGTACCATCCACCAACCCTGAACCCTGACCCCTGACTTCAAGTACAGTCCGCCAACCCTGAAACCTGACCCCAAGTACAGACCACAACCCTGAACCCTGAACCCAAGAAGATTCCCTCAACCCTGACCCCTGACCCCAAGTACAGTCCCCCAACCCTGAAACCCGGACCCTGACCCCAAGTACAGTCCCCCAACGCTGAACCCTGACCCCAAGTACAGTATCCCAACCCTGAACCCTGACCCCAAGTACAGTCCCCCAACCCTGACCCCAAGTACAGTCCCCCAACCCTGAACTCTGACCCCAACTACAGTCCTCCAACCCTGAACCCTGACCCCAAGTACAGTCCGCCAACCCTGAACCCTGACCCCGAGTACAGTCCCCCAACCCTGAACCCTAACCCCTGACCCCTAGTACAGTCCCCCAACCCTGAACCCTGACCCCAAGTACAGACCCCCAACACTGAATCCTGACCTCTGACCCCTGACCCCAAGAACAGTCCCCCAACCCTGAGACCCGAACCCTGACCCCAAGTACAGTCCCCCAACCCTGAAACCTGAACTCTGACCCCAAGTACAGTTCCCCAACCCTGAACCCTGAAGCCTGACCCCAAGTACAGTCCCCCAACCCTGAACCATGACCCCAAGTACAGTCCCACAACCCTGAACCCTGACCCCAAGTACAGACCCCAATCCTGAACCCCGAACCCTGACTCCAACTACAGTCCCCCAACCCAGAACCCTCACTCCAAGTACAGTCCCCCAAGCCCGAACCCTGAACACTGATCCCAAGTACAGTCCCCCAACCCTGACCCCTGACCCCAAGTACAGAACCCCAACCCTGAACCCCGAACCCTGACCCCAAGTACAGTCCCCCAACCCTGAACCCTCACCCCAAGTACAGTCCCCCAACCCTGAACCCTGACCCCAAGTACATTCCCCTACCCTGAAACCTGACCCCTGACAGCAAGTACAGCCCCCCAACCCTGAACCGTGAACCCTGACCCCAAGTACAGTCCCCCAACACTGAACCCTGACCCCTGACCCCAAGTACATTCGCCCAACCCTGAGCTCTGACCCCAAGTACAGTCCCCCAACCCTGAACCCTGACCCCTGACCCCAAGTGCAGTACCCGAACCCTGAACCCTGGCCCCAATACAGTCCCCCAACTGTGACCCTGACCCCTGACCCCAAGTACAGTCCCCCAACCCTGAACCCTGACCCGAAGTACAATCCCCCGACCCTGAATGCTGACCCCAAGTAAAGTCCCCCAACCCTGAACCCTGAACCCTGACCCCAAGTACAGTCCCCCAACCCTGAACTCTGACCCCAAGTGCAGTCCCCCAACTCTGAACCCTGACCCCAAGTACAGTCCCCCAACCCTGAACCCTGAACTCTGAACCCATGTACAGTCCTCCAACCCTGAACCCTGACCCCAAGTACAGTCCCCAACCCTGATCCCTGACCCCTGACCACAAGTAGAGTCCCCCAACCCTGAACCCTGACCCCTGACCCCAAATACAGCCCCCAAACCTGACCCCCGATCCCAGACCCCAAGTACAGTCCCCCAACCCTGAACCCTGACCCCAAATACAGACCCACAACCCTGAACCCTGACCCCAAGTACAGTCCCCCAACCCTGAACCCCAAACCCTGACCCCAAGTACAGTCCCCCAACACTGAACCCTTTCACCTGACCCCAAGTACAGACCCCCAACCCTGAACACCGAACCCTGACCCCAAGTACAGTCCACCAACCCTGAACCCTGACCCCGACCCCAAGTACAGTCCCCCAACCCTGTACTCTGACCTCAAGTACAGTCCCTCAACCCTGAACTCTGAACCCAAGTACAGTCCCCCAACCCTCAACCCTGACCCCAAGGACAGTCCCCCAACCCTGAACCCTGACCCCAAGTACATTCCCCCAACCCTGAAACCTGACCCCTGACCCCAAGTACAGTACCCCAACCTTGAACTCTGAAGCTGAGTACAATCCCCCAACCCAGAACCCTGACCCGAAGTATAGTCCCCCGACCCTGAATCCTGAACCCTGACCCCAAGTACAGTCCCCCAACCCTGAAACCCGAACCCTGACCCCAAGTACAGTCCCCCAACCCTGAAACCTGGCCCCTGACCCCTAGTACATTCCCCCCACCCTGAACTCTGACCCTAATTACAGTCGCCCAACTCTGAACCCTGACCTCTGACCCCAAGTACAGTCCCCCAACCCTGACCCCTGACCCAAAGAACAGTCCCCCAACCCTGACCCCAAGTACAGTCCCCAGCCATGAACCCTGAACTCTGACCCCAAGTACAGTCCCCCAACACTGAACCCTGACCCCAAGTACAGTCCCCCAACACTGAACCCCAAACCCTGACCCCTAGTACAGTCCCCCAACACTGAACCCTGACCCCAAGTACAGTCCCCCAACACTGAACCCCGAACCCTGACCCCTAGTACAGTCCTCCAACACTGAACCCTGACCCCTAGTACAGTCCCCCAACCCTGAACCCTGAACCCTGACCCCAAGTACAATCCACGAACCCTGAACCCTGTCCCCAAGTACAGTCCCCCAACCTTGAAACCTGACCCCTGACCCCAAGTACAGTCCCCCAACCCTGAACCCTGACCCCAAGTACAGTCCCCCAACCCCGAACCCTGACTCCAAGCACAGTCCCCCAACCCTGAACCCTGAACCCTGACCCCAAGTACTGTCCCCCAACCCTGAGCTCTGACCCCAAGTGCAGTCCCCCAACTCTGAACCCTGACCCCAAGTACAGTCCGCCAACCCTGAACCCTGAACTCTGACCCCAAGTACAGTCCCCAACCCTGAACCCCGAACCCTGACCCTAAATACAATCCCCCAACCCTGAACCCTGACCCCGGACCCCAAGAACAGTTCCCCCACCCTGAACCCTGACTCCAAGTACAGTCCCCCAACCCTGAACCCTGACCCCAAGTACAGTCCCCAACGCTGAATCCTGAACCCTGACCCCAAGTACAGTCCCCAACGCTGAATCCTGAACCCTGACCCCAAGTACAGTCCCCCAACCCTGAGCCCTGACTCCTGACACCAAGTACAGTCCCCAACCCTGATCCCTGACCCCTGACCCCAAGTTCAGTCCCCCAACCCTGAACCCTGATCCCTGTCCCCATGTACAGTCCCCCAACCCTGAACCCTGACCCCTGACACCAAGTACAGTCCCCAACCCTGATCCCTGACCCCTGACCCCAAGTTCAGTCCCCCAACCCTGAACCCCGATCCCTGACCCCACGTACAGTCCCCCAACCCTGAACCCTGACACCAAGTACAGTCCCACAACACTGAATCCTGACCCCTGACCCAGGGACATTCCCCCAACCATAAACCCCGAACCCTGACCTCAAGTACAGTCCCCCAACACTGAACTCTGACCCCAAGTACAGTCCCCCAACCCTGAACCCAGGACCCTGACCCCAAGTACAGTCCCCCAATCCTGAACCCTGAACCCTGACCCCAAGTACAGTCCCCAACCCCTGAACCCTGAACCCAAGTACAGTCGCACAACCATGAACCCTGAACCCTGACCCCGAGTACAGTCCCCCAACACTGAACCCTGACCCCTGACCCCAAGTACAGTCCCCCAACCCTGATCCCCGAACCCTGACCCCAAGTACAGCCCCCCAAACCTGAACCCAGAACTCTGACCCCAAGTGCAGTCCCCCAACCCTGAACCCTGACCCCTGACCCCAAGTACAGCCCCCAAACCTGACCCCCGATCCCAGACACCAAGTACAGTCCCCCAACCCTGAACCCTGACCCCAAGTCCAGTCCCCCAAACCTGAACCCTGACCTCAAGTACAGTCCCCCAACCCTGAACCCTCAACCCTGACCCCAAGTACAGTCCCCCAACTCTGAACCCTGACCCCAAGTACAAACCCACAACCCTGAACCCTGACCCCAAGTACAGTCCCCCAGCCCTGAACCCCCAACCCTGTCCCCAAGTACGGTCCCCCAATCCTGAACCCGGACACCTGACCCCAAGTACAGACCCCCAACCCTGAACACCGAACCCTGACCCCAAGTACAGTCCACCAAACCTGAAGCCTGACCCCTGACCCCAAGTACAGTCCCCCAACCCTGAAACCTGACCCCTGACCCCAAGTACAGTCGCCCAACCCTGAGCTCTGACCCCAAGTAAAGTCCCCCAACCCTGAACCCTGACCCCTGACCCCAAGTGCAGTACCCCAACCCTGAACCCTGGCCCCAATACAGTCCCCCAACTGTGAACCCTGACCCCTGACCCCAAGTACAGTCCCCCAACCCTGAACCCTGACCCCAAGTACAGTCCCCCCACCCTGAACAGTGAACCCTGACCCCAAGTACAGTGCCCCAACCCTGAACCCTGACCCCAGTTGCAGTCCCCCATCCCTGAACCCTGACCCCAAGTACAGTTCAACAAACCTGAACCCTGAACTCTGACCCCAGGTACAGTCCCCCAACCCTGAACCCTGACCCCTGGCCCCAAGTACAGTCCCCCAAACCTGAACCCTGACCCCAGGCCCAAAGTACACTCCCCCAACCCTGAACCCTGACCCCTGACCCCAAGTACAGTTTCCCAACCCTGAACCCGGAACCCTGAGCCCAAGTACAGTCCCCCAACCCTGAACTCTGTCCCCAAGTACAGTCCCCCAACCCTGAACCCTGACCCCAAGTACAGCCCCCCAAACCTGAACCGTGTACCCTGACCCCTAGTACAGTCCCCCAACCCTGAACACTGACCCCAAGTACAGTCCCCCAACCCTGAACCCTGAAGTCCGACCCCAAGTACAGTCCCCCAACCCTGAACACTGACCCCAAGTACAGTCGCCCAACCCTGAACCCTGAAATCTGAACCCAAGTACAGTCCCCAACCATGACCCCAAGTACAGTCCCCCAACACTGAACCCTGACCCCTGACCCCAAGTACAGTCCCCCAACCGTGAACCCTGACCCCAAGCACAGTCCCCCAACCATGAACCCTGACCCCAAGTACAGTCCTCCAACCCTGAACCCTGACCCCTGACCCCAAGTGCAGTGCCCCAACCCTGAACCCTGACCCCAATACAGTCCCCCAACCATGAACCATGACCCCTGACCCCAAGTACAGTCCCCAACACTGAACCCTGAACTCTGACCCCAAGTTCAGTTTCCCAGCCCTGAACCTTGACCCCAAGTACAGTCCCCCAACCCTGAACCCTTTACCCGGAACCCAATACAGTCCCCCAACCCTGAACCCTGACCCCAAGTACAGTTGCCCAACACTGAACCCTGACCACGACTACAGTCCCCCAACCCTGAACCCTGAACCCTGACCCCAAGTATAGTCCCCCAACCGTGAACCCTGAACCCTGACCCCAAGTACTGTCCCCCAAACCTGAAACCTGATCTCTGATCCCGAGTACCATCCACCAACCCTGAACCCTGACCCCTGACTTCAAGTACAGTCCGCCAACCCTGAAACCTGACCCCAAGTACAGACCACAACCCTGAACCCTGAACCCAAGAAGAATCCCTCAACCCTGAACCCTGACCCCAAGTTCAGTCCCCCAACCCTGAATCCTGACCCCTGACCCCAAGTACAGTCCCCCAACCCTGAAACCCGGACCCTGACCCCAAGTACAGACCCCAACGCTGAACCCTGACCCCAAGTACAGTACCCCAACCCTGAACCCTGAACCCTGACCCCAAGTACAGTCTCCCATACCTGACCCCAAGTACAGTCCCCCAACCCTGAACTCTGACCCCAACTACAGTCCTCCAACCCTGAAACCTGAACCCTGACCCCAAGTAAAGTCCCCCAACCCCGAACCCTGACCCCGAGAACAGTCCCCCAACCCTGAACCCTGACCCCTGACCCCTAGTACAGTCCCCCAACACTGAGCCCTGACCCCAAGTACAGTCGCCCAACCCTGAACCCTGACCCCAAGTACAGTCCCCCAACCCTGATCCCTGACCGCGAGTACAGTCCCCCAACCCTGAACCCCGAACCCTGACCCCGAGTACAGTCCCCCAACCCTGAACCCTGACCCCTGACCCCTAGTACAGTCCCCCAACACTGAACCCTGACCCCAAGTACAGTCCCCCAACCCTGAACACTGACCCCAAGTACAGTCCCCCAACAATGAACCCTGACCCCTGAACCCAAGTACAGCCCCCCAACCCTGAACTCCGAACACTGACCCGAAGTACAGTCCCCCAACCCTGATCTCTGCCCCCTGCCCCCAAGAACAGTCCCCCAACGCTGAACCCCGAACCCTGACCCCAAGTACAGTCGCCCAACCCTGATCCCTGACCCCAAGTACAGTCCCCCAACCCTGATCCCTGACCCCTGCCCCCTAGAACAGTGCCCCAACCCTGAACCCCGAACCCTGACCCCAAGTACAGTCCCCCAACCCTGAACCCTGACCCCAAGTACAGTCCCCCAACCGTGAACCCTGACCCCAAGAACAGTCCACCAACCCTGAACCCTGAACTCTGACTCCAAGTACAGTCCCCCAACCCTGAACCCTGACCCCAGACCCCAAGTACAGTCCCCCAACCCTGAACCCAAGTACAGTCCCCAACCCTGAATCCCGAACCCTGACCCCAAGTACAGTCCCCCAACCCTGAACCCTGACCCCTGACCCCAAGTATAGTCCCGCAACCCCGAACCCTGACCCCAAGTACAGCCACCCCAACCCTGAACCCTGAACCCAAGTACAGTCCCCGAACACAGTACCCTGAACCCTGACCCCGAGTACACTTCCCCACCCCTGTACCCTGAACTCTGACCCCAAGTACAGTGCCACAACACTGAACCCTTACCCCGTGTACAGTCGCCCAACCCTGAACCCTGAACTCTGACCCCAAGTATTGTCCTCCAACCCTGAACCCTGACCCCAAGTACAGTCCCCAACCCTGAACCCTGACCCCGAGTACAGACCCCCAACCCTGAACCCTGACCCCTGACCCCTAGTACAGTCCTCCAACACTGAACCCTGACCCCAAGTACAGTCCCCCAACCCTGAACCCTGACCCCGAGTAGAGTGCCCCAACCCTGAACCCCGAACCCTGACCCCGAGTACAGTCCCCCAACACTGACCCCTGACCCCAAGTACAGTCCCCCAACCCTGAACCCAGACACCAAGTACAGTCGCCCAACCATAAACCCTGACCCCAAGTACATTCCCCCAACCCTGAACCCCGAACCCTGACCTGAAGTACAGTCCCCCAACCCTGAACCCTGACCCCTGAACCCAAGTACAGCCCCCCAACCCTGAAATCCGAACACTGACGCGAAGTACAGTCCCCCAACCCTGATCCCTGACCCCTGCCCCCAAGAACAGTCCCCCAACCCTGAACCCCGAACCCTGACTCCAAGTACAGTCCCCCAACCCTGATCACTGACCCCTGTCCCCAAGTACAGCCCCCCAACCCTGAACCCTGACGCCGAGTACAGTGCCCCAACCCTGAAGCCCGAACCCTGACCCCGAGTACAGTCCCCCAACACTGAACCCTGACCCCTGACCCCAAGTACAGTCCCCCAACCCTGAACCCCGAACCCTAACCCCAAGTACAGTCCCCGAACCCTGAACCCTGACCCCAAGTACAGTCCCCCAACCCTGAACCCTGACCCCAAGTACAGTCCACCAACCCTGAACCCTGAACTCTGACTCCAAGTACAGTCCCCCAACCCTGAACCCTGACCCCTGACCCAAGTACAGTCCCCCAACCCTGAACCCAAGTACAGTCCACCAACCCTGAACCCTGTCCCCGAGTACAGTCCCCCAACCCTGAACCCCGAACCCTGACCCCGAGTACAGTCCCCCAACATTGAACCCTGACCCCTGACCCCAAGTACAGTCCCCCAACCCTGAACCCTGAACGCTGACCCCAAGTACAGTCCCCCAAACCTTAACCCAAGTACAGTCCCCAACCCTGTATCCCGAACCCTGACCCCAAGTACATTCCCCCAACCCTGAACCCTGACCCCTGACCCCAAGTCCGGTCCCCCAACCCCGAACCCTGACCCCAAGTACAGCCACCCCAACCCTGAACCCTGAACCCAAGTACAGTCCCCCAACACTGTACCCTGAACCCCGACCCCAAGTACAGTCCCCCAACACTGAACCCTGACCCCAAGTACAGTACCCCAACCCTGAACCCTGAACCCTGACCCCAAGTACAGTCCCCCAACCCTGAACCCTGACCCCGAGTACAGTCCCCCAACCCTGAACCCTGACCCCTGACCCCTAGTACAGTCCCCCAACACTGAACCCTGACCCCAAGTACAGTCCCCCAACCCTGAAACCTGACCCCAAGTACTGTGCCCCAACCCTGAACCCTGACCCCGAGTACAGTCTCCCAACCCTGAACCCCGAACCCTGACCCCGAGTACAGTCCCCCAACACTGACCCCTGACCCCAAGTACAGTCCCCCAACCCTGAAACCTGACACCAAGTACAGTCCCCCAACCCTGATCCCTGACCCCAAGTACATTCCCCCAAACCTGAACCCCGAGCCCTGACCTGAAGTACAGTCCCCCAACCCTGAACACTGACCCCAAGTACAGTCTCCCAACCCTGTACCCTGACCCCTGTCCCCAAGAACAGTCCCCCAACCCTGAACCCCGAACCCTGACCCCAAGTGCAGTCCCCCAACCGTGAACCCTGACCCCAAGTACAGTCCACCAACCCTGAACCCTGAACTCTGACTCCAAGTACAGTCCCCCAACCCTGAACCCTGACCCCAGACCCCAAGTACAGTCCCCCAACCCTGAACCCAAGTACAGTCCCCATCCCTGAATCCCGAACCCTGACCCCAAGTACAGTCCCCCAACCCTGAACCCTGAACCCAAGTACAGTCCCCCAACACAATACCCTGAACCCTGACCCCAAGTACAGTCCCCCAACCCTGAACCCTGACCCCAACTACAGTCGCCCAACCCTGAACCCTGAACTCTGACCCCAAGTATTGTCCTCCAACCCTGTACCCTGATCCCAAGTACAGTCCCCCAACCCTGAACCCTGACCCCGAGTACAGTCCCCCAACCCTGAACCCTGACCCCTGACCCCTAGTACAGTCCCCCAACACTGAACCCTGACCCCTGACCCCAAGTACAGTCCCCCAACCCTGAACCCCGAACCCTGACCCCAAGTATAGTCCCCCAACCCTGAACCCTGACCCCAAGTACAGTCCCCCAACCCTGAACCCTGACCCCAAGTACAGTCCACCAACCCTGAACCCTGAACTCTGACTCCAAGTACAGTCCCCCAACCCTGAACCCTGACCCCTGACCCAAGTACAGTCCCCCAACCCTGAACCCAAGTACAGTCCCCCAACCCTGAACCCTGACCCCGAGTACATTCCCCCAACCCTGAACCCCGAACCCTGACCCAAGTACAGTCCCCCAACACTGATCCCTGACCCCTGACCCCAAGTACAGTCCCCCAACCCTGAACCCTGAACCCTGACCCCAAGTACAGTCCACCAACCCTGAACCATGAACTCTGACTCCAAGTACAGTCCCCCAACCCTTAACCCAAGTACAGTCCCCACCCTGAATCCCGAACCCTGACCCCAAGTACAGTCCCCCAACCCTGAACTCTGACCGCTGACCCCAAGTACAGTCCCCCAACCCCGAACCCTGACCCCAAGTACAGCCACCCCAACCCTGAACCCTGAACCCAAGTACAGTCCCCCAACACTGTACCCTGAACCCCGACCCCAAGTACAGTCCCCCAACCCTGAACCCTGACCCCAAGTACAGTCCCCCAACCCTGAACCCTGACCCCAAGTACAGTCCACCAACCCTGAACCCTGAACTCTGACTCCAAGTACAATCCCCCAACCCTGAACCCTGACCCCTGACCCAAGTACAGTCCCCCAACCCTGAACCCAAGTACAGTCCACCAACCCTGAACCCTGACCCCGAGTACAGTCCCCCAACCCTGAACCCCGAACCCTGACCCAAGTACAGTCCCCCAACACTGATCCCTGACCCCTGACCCCAAGTACAGTCCCCCAACCCTGAACCCTGACCCCAAGTAAAGTCCACCAACCCTGAACCCTGAACTCTGACTCCAAGTACAGTCCCCCAACCCTTAACCCAAGTACAGTCCCCACCCTGAATCCCGAACCCTGACCCCAAGTACAGTCCCCCAACCCTGAACTCTGACCCCTGACCCCAAGTACAGTCCCCCAACCCGAACCCTGACCCCAAGTACAGCCACCCCAACCCTGATCCCTGAACCCAAGTACAGTCCCCCAACACTGTACCCTGAACCCCGACCCCAAGTACAGTCCCCCAACCCTGAACCCTGACCCCAAGTACAGTCGCCCAACCCTGAACCCTGAACTCTGACCTCAAGTACAGTCCCCCAAACCTGAACTCTGACCCCAAGTACAGTGCCCCAACCCTGAACCCTAACCCCAAGTACAGTTCCCGAACCCTGAACCCTGAACTCTGACCCCTAGTACAGTCCCCCCACCCTGAACCCTGACCCCAAGTACAGTTCCCCAACCCTGAACCCTGACCCCAAGTATAGTCCCCCAACCCTGAACCCTGACCCCAAGTACAGTCCCTCAACCCTGAACCTTGAACCCTGACCACAAGTACAGTCCCCCAACCCTGAACCCTGACCCCAAGTACAGTCCCCCAACCCAGAACTCTGACCCCAAGTACAGTCCCCAACGCTGGACCCTGACCCCAAGTACAGTCCCCCAACCCTGATCTCTGACCCCGAGTACAGTCTCCCAACCCTGAACCCTGAAACCTGACCCCAAGTACAGTCCCCCACCCTGAACCGTGACCCCGAGTACAGTCCCCCAACACTGAACCCTGACCCCTGACCCCAAGTACAGTCCCCCAACCCTGAACCCTGCACCCTGACCCCAAGTACAGTCCACCAACCCTGAACCCTGAACTCTGCCTCCAAGTACAGTCCCCCAACCCTTAACCCAAGTACAGTCCCCAACCCTGAATCCCGAACCCTGACCCCGAGTACAGTCCCCCAACACTGACCCCAAGTACAGTCCCCCAACCCTGAACCCTGACCCCGAGTACAGTCCCCCAACCCTGAAACCCGAACCCTGACCTCAAGTACAGTCCCTCAACCCTGAACCCCGAACCCTGACCCCGAGAACAGTCCCCCAACCCTGAACCCTGACCCCTGACCCCAAGTCCGGTCCCCAAACCCCGAACCCTGACCCCAAGTACAGCCACCCCAACCCTGAACCCTGAACCCAAGTACAGTCCCCCAACACTGTACCCAGAACCCCGACCCCAAGTGCAGTCCCCCAACCCTGAACCCTGAACCCAAGTACAGTCCCCCACCACAGTACCCTGAACCCTGACCCCAAGTACAGTCCCCCAACCCTGAACCCTGACCCCAACTAAAGTCCTCCAACCCTGAACCCTTACCCCATGTACAGTCGCCCAACCCTGAACCCTGAACTCTGACCCCAAGTATTGTCCTCCAACCCTGAACCCTGACCCCAAGTACAGTCCCCCAACCCTGAACCCTGACCCCGAGTACAGTCCCCCAACCCTGAACCCTGACCCCTGACCCCTAGTACAGTCCCCCAACACTGAACCCTGACCCCAAGTACAGTCCCCCAACCCTGAACCCTGACCCCGAGTACAGTGCCCCAACCCTGAACCCCGAACCCTGTCCCCGAGTACAGTCCCCCAATACTGAACCCTGACCCCTGACCCCAAGTACAGTCCCCCAAACCTGAACCCCGAACCCTGACCCCAAGTACAATCCCCCAACCCTGAACCCTGACCCCAAGTACAGTCCCCCAACCCTGAACCCTGACCTCAAGTACAGTCCACCAACCCTGAACCCTGAACTCTGACTCCAAGTACAGTCCCCCAACCCTGAACCCTGACCCCTGACCCAAGTACAGTCCCCCAACCCTGAACCCAAGTACAGTCCCCCAACCCTGAACCCCGAACCCTGACCCCGAGTACTGTCCCCCAACACTGAACCCTGACCCCTGACCCCAAGTACAGTCCACCAACCCTGAACCCTGAACTCTGACTCCAAGTACAGTCCCCCAACCCTTAACCCAATACAGTCCCCAACCCTCAATCCCGAACCCTGACCCCAAGCACAGTCCCCCAACCCTGAACCCTGACCCCTGACCCCAAGTACAGTCCCCCAACCCCGAACCCTGACCCCAAGTACAGCCACCCCAACCCTGAACCCTGAACCCAAGTACAGTCCCCCAACACTGTACCCTGAACCCCGACCCCAAGTACAGTCCCCCAACCCTGAACCCTGACCCCAAGTACCATCGCCCAACCCTGAACCCTGAACTCTGACCTCAAGTACAGTCCCCCAAACCTGAACTCTGACCCCAAGTACAGTGCCCCAACCCTGAACCCGAACCCCAAGTACAGTTCCCCAACCCTGAACCCTGAACTCTGACCCCTAGTACAGTCCCCCCACCCTGAACCCTGACCCCAAGTACAGTTCTCCAACCCTGAACCCTAACCCGAAGTGCAGTCCTCCAACCCTGAACCCTGACCCCAAGTACAGTCCCCCAACCCTGAACCCTGACCCCAAGTACAGTCCCCCAACCCTGAACCCTGACCCCAAGTACAGTCCCTAAACCCTGAACCCTGAACCCTGACCCCAAATACAGTCCCCCAACCCTGAACCCTGACCCCAAGTACAGTCCCCCAACCCTGAACCCTGACCCCAAGTACAGTCCCCAAACCCTGAACCCTGAACCCTGACCCCAAGTACTGTCCCCAAACCCTGAACCCTGAACCCTGACCCCAAGTCCAGTCCCCAAACCCTGAACCATGACCCCTGACCCCAAGTACAGTCCCCCAACCCTGAACCCTGACCCCAAGTACCGTCCCCCAACCCAGAACCCTGAACCCAATTAGACCCCAATACCGTCCCCCAACCATGAACCCTGACCCCGACCCCAAGTACAGTCCCCAACCCTGAACCCAAGTGCAGCCCCCCAACCCTGAACCCTGACCCCAAGTACAGTCGCCCAACCCTGAATCCCGAACTCTGCCCCGAGTACAGTCCCCCAACCCTGAACAGTGAACCCTGACCCCAAGTACAGTCCCCCAACCCTGAACCCTGACCCCAAGTGCAGGCCCCCAACCCTGAACCCTGAACTCTGACCCCAGGTACAGTCCCCCAACGCTGAACCCTGACTCCTGACCCCAAGTACAGTCACCCAACCCTGAAGCCTGACCCCTGACCCCAAGTATAGTTCCCCAACCCTGAACCCTGACCACAAGTACTGTCCCCCAAACCTGAACCGTGACCCCTGACCCCAAGTACAGTCCCCCAACCCTGAACTCTGACCCCAAGTACAGTCCCCCAACCCTGTACACTGACCCCAAGTACAGTCCCCAACCCCGAACCCTGAACTCTGAACCCAAGTACAGTCCCCCAACCCTGAACCCTGAACCCTGACCCCAAGTACTGTCCCCCAACCCTGTACTCTGACCTCAGGTACAGTCCCTCAACCCTGAACCTTGACCCCAAGTACAGTCCCCCAACCCTGACCCCAAGGACAGTCCCCCAACCCTGAACCCTGACCCCAAGTACATTCTCCCAACCCTGAAACCTGACCCCTGACCCCAAGTACAGTCCCCCAACCCCGAACTCTGTCCCCAAGCACTGTCCCCAACCCGGAACCCTGAACTCTGACCCCATGTACTGTCCCCAACACTTAACCCTGACCCCTGACACCAAGTACAGCCCCCAACCCTGAACCCTGACCCCGAGTACAGTCCCCCAACCCTGCAACCCGAATCCTGACCTCAAGTACAGTCCCCCAATCCTGAACCCTGATCTCTGACCCCAATAAAAAATAGTGTAAAATAGACAGTATTACGGTTGATAAAGTGGATGTGCTGGAAATTCTTGAGGGGCTGAAAATAGATAAGTCCCCTGGTCCGGATGGGATCTACCCTAGGATTCTCTGGGAGGCTAGAGAGGTGATTGCAGAGCCTCTGGCTCAGATCTTCAGGTCGTCATTGGTCTCTGGTGTAGTCCCGGAGGATTGGAGGATAGCGAATGTTGTCCCATTGTTTAAGAAGGGGAACAGAGACTTTGCCGGGAATTATAGACCGGTGAGTCTTACTTCTGTTGTGGGCAAGGTTTTAGAAAAAATTATTAGGGATAGGATTTATAGTTATTTGGAGTGTAATGAATTGATTAGAAATAGTCAGCATGGTTTTGTAGCGGGTAGGTCGTGCCTTACTAACCTTATTGAGTTTTTTGAGAAGGTGACCAAAGAGGTGGATGGGGGTAAGGCAGTTGACGTGGTATATATGGATTTTAGTAAGGCGTTCGATAAGGTTCACCATGGTAGGCTTCTGCAGAAAATGCAGATGTATGGGATTGTGGGTAATCTAGGAAGTTGGATCAGGAATTGGCTATCAGATAGGAGACAGAGGGTGGTGGTTGATGGTAAGTATTCGTCATGGAGTTCAGTTACGAGTGGTGTGCCTCAGGGATCTGTTTTGGGGCCACTGTTGTTTGTAATTTTTATTAATGATCTGGATGAGGGTATAGTTGGGTGGATTAGTAAATTTGCTGATGACACCAAAGTTGGAGGTGTGGTAGATTGTGAGGAAGGGTGTCATAGTCTGCAGGGAGACTTAGACAGGTTGCAGAGCTGGGCCGAGAGGTGGCGGATGGAATTTAATGCGGAGAAGTGTGAGGTAATTCACTTTGGTAGGAGCAACAGATGTGTCGAGTACAGGGCTAACGGGAGGACTTTGAATAGTGTGGATGAACAGAGGGATCTAGGTGTGTGTGTACATAGATCCCTGAAAGTTGGGAATCAAGTAGATAAGGTTGTTAAGAAGGCATACGGTGTCTTGGCGTTTATTGGTAGGGGGATTGAATTTAGGAGTCGCAGTGTAATGTTGCAACTGTACACTACTCTGGTGCGGCCGCACTTGGAGTACTGTGTGCAGTTCTGGTCCCCGCATTACAAGAAGGATGTGGAGGCGTTGGAGAGGGTGCAGAGGAGGTTTACTAGGATGTTGCCTGGTGTGGAGGGGAGGTCCTATGAGGAGAGACTGAGGGATTTGGGGTTGTTTTCGTTGGAAAGAAGGCGGCTAAGAGGGGATCTTATTGAAACATATAAGATGATTAGAGGTTTAGATAGGGTGGACAGTGATAGCCTTTTTCCTCGGATGGAGAAAGCTAGCACGAGGGGGCATGGCTTTAAATTAAGGGGGGGTAGCTACAGGACGGATGTCAGGGGTAGGTTCTTTACCCAGAGGGTGGTGAGGGATTGGAATGCCCTGCCTGCTGCAGTTGTAAATGCGCCTAGTTTGGGGGCGTTTAAGAGATCCGTGGATAGGTTTATGGACGAAAAGGGATTGGTATAGGCTAGTGGGTCATTGTTTTTGTAACTGGTCGGCGCAACACCGTGGGCCGAAGGGCCTGTTCTGCGCTGTAATGTTCTATGTTCTATGTTCTATAATACAGTCCCCCAACCCTGAACCCTGACCCCTGACCCCAAGTGCAGTACCCCAACCCTGAACCCTGACCCCAATACAGTCCCCCAACCGTGATCACTGACTTTGACCCCAAGTACAGTCCCCAAACCCAGAACTCTGACCCCAAGTACAATCCCCCGACCCTGAACCCTGACCCCAAGTACAGTCCCCCAACCCTGAACCCTGAACTCTGACCCCGAGTACAGTCCCCCAACCATGAACCCTGACCCCAAGTACAGTCCCCCAACCCTGAACCCTGAACTCTGAACCCAAGTACAGTCCCCCAACCCTGAACTCTGACCCCAAGTACAGTCCCCAACCCTGAACCCTGATCCCAATACAGTCCCCAACCATGAACCCTGACCCCGACCCCAAGTAGAGTCCACAACCCTGAACCGAAGTACAGCCCCCCAACCCTGAACCCTGACCCCAAGTACAGTCGCCCAACCCTGAATCCCGAACCCTGACCCCGAGTACAGTCCCCCAACCCTGAACAGTGAACCCTGACCCCAAGTACAGTCCCCCAACCCTGAACCCTGACCTCAAGTGCAGTCCCCCAACCCTGAACCCTGAACTCTGACCCCAGGTACAGTCCCCCAACCCTGAACCCTGACCCCTGACCCCAAGTACAGTCACCCAACCCTGAACCCTGACCCCTGACCCCAAGTACAGTTCCCCAACCCTGAACCCTGACCACAAGTACTGTCCCCCAAACCTGAACCGTGACCCCTGACCCCAAGTACAGTCCCCCAACCCTGAACTCTGACCCCAAGTACAGTCCCCCAACCCTGAACACTGACCCCAAGTACAGTCCCCAACCCCGAACCCTGAACTCTGATCCCAAGTACAGTCCCCCAACTCTGAACCCTGAACCCTGACCCCAAGTACAGTCCCCCAACCCTGAACCCTGACCCCTGACCCCAAGTCCGGTCCCCCAACCCCGAACCCTGACCCCAAGTGCAGCCACCCCAACCCTGAACCCTGAACCCAAGTACAGTCCCCCAACACTGTACCCTGAACCCCGACCCCAAATACAGTCCCCCAACACTGAACCCTGACCCTAAGTACAGTACCCCAACCCTGAACCCTGAACCCTGACCCCAAGTACAGTCCCCCAACCCTGAACCCTGACCCCGAGTACAGTCCCCCAACCCTGAACCCTGACCCCTGACCCCTAGTACAGTCCCCCAACACTGAACCCTGACCCCAAGTACAGTCACCCAACCCTGAACCCTGACCCCGAGTACAGTCCCCCAACCCTGAACCCCGAACCCTGGCCCTGAGTACAGTCCCCCAACACTGACCCCTGACCCCAAGTACAGTCCCCCAACCCTGAACCCTGACACCAAGTACAGTCCCCCAACCCTGAACACTGACCCCAAGTACAGTCCCACAACCCTGAACCCTGACCCCTGAACCCAAGTACAGCCCCCCAACCCTGAACTCCGAACACTGACCCGAAGTACAGTCCCCCAACCCTTATCCCTGACCCCTGCCCCCAAGAACAGTCCCCCAACCCTGAACCCCGAACCCTGACCCCAAGTACAGTCCCCCAACCGTGAACCCTGACCCCAAGTACAGTCCACCAACCCTGAACCCTGAACTCTGACTCCAAGTACAGTCCCCCAACCCTGAACCCTGACCCCAGACCCCAAGTTCAGTCCCCCAACCCTGAACCCAAGTACAGTCCCCAACCCTGAATCCCGAAGCCTGACCCCAAGTACAGTCCCCCAACCCTGAACCCTGAACCCAAGTACAGTCCCCCACCACACTACCCTGAACCCTGACCCCAAGTACAGTCCCCCAACCCTGAACCCTGACCCCAACTACAGTCCTCCAACCCTGAACCCTGAACTCTGACCCCAAGTACAGTGCCCCAACACTGAACCCTTACCCCATGTACAGTCGCCCAACCCTGAACCCTGAACTCTGACCCCAAGTATTGTCCTCCAACCCTGAACCCTGACCCCAAGTACAGTCCCCCAACCCTGAACCCTGCCCCCGAGTACAGTCCCCCAACCCTGAACCCTGACCCCTGACCCCTAGTACAGTCCCCCAACACTGAACCCTGACCCCAAGTACAGTCCCCCAACCCTGAACCCTGACCCCGAGTACAGTGCCCTAACCCTGAACCCCGAACCCTGACCCCGAGTACAGTCCCCCAACACTGAACCTTGACCCCTGACCCCAAGTACAGTCCCCCAACCCTGAACCCCGAACCCTGACCCCAAGTACAGTCCCCCAACCCTGAACCCTGACCCCAAGTACAGTCCCCCAACCCTGAACCCTGACCCCAAGTACAGTCCACCAACCCTGAACCCTGAACTCTGACTCCAAGTACAGTCCCCCAACCCTGAACCCTGACCCCTGACCCAAGTACAGTCCCCCAACCCTGAACCCAAGTACAGTCCCCCAACCCTGAACCCCGAACCCTGACCCCGAGTACAGTCCCCCAACACTGAACCCTGACCCCTGACCCCAAGTACAGTCCACCAACCCTGAACCCTGAACTCTGACTCCAAGTACAGTCCCCCAACCCTTAACCCAAGTACAGTCCCCAACCCTGAATCCCGAACCCTGACCCGAAGTACAGTCCCCCAACCCTGAACCCTGACCCCTGACCCCAAGTACAGTCCCCCAATCCCGAACCCTGACCCCAAGTACAGCCACCCCAACCTTGAACCCTGAACCCAAGTACAGTCCCCAACACTGTACCCTGAACCACGACCCCAAGTACAGTCCCCCAACCCTGAACCCTGACCCCAAGTACAGTCGCCCAACCCTGAACCCTGAACTCTGACCTCAAGTACAGTCCACCAAACCTGAACTCTGATCCCAAGTACAGTGCCCCAACCCTGAACCCGAACCCCAAGTACAGTTCCCCAACCCTGAACCCTGAACTCTGACCCCTAGTACAGTCGCCCCACCCTGAACCCTGACCCCAAGTACAGTTCCCCAACCCTGAACCCTAACCCCAAGTGCAGTCCCCCAACCCTGAACCCTGACCCCAAGTACAGTCCCCCAACCCTGATCCCTGACCCCAAGTACAGTCCCTAAACCCTGAACCCTGAACCCTGACCCCAAGTACAGTCCCCCAACCCTGAACCCTGACCCCAAGTACAGTCCCCCAACCCCGAACTCTGACCCCAAGTACAGTCCCCAACGCTGGACCCTGACCCCAAGTACAGTCCCCCAACCCTGAACTCTGACCCCGAGTACAGTCTCCCAACCCTGAACCCTGAACCCTGACCCCAAGTACAGTCCCCCAACCCTGAACCCTGACCCCAAGTACAGTCCCCCAACCCTGAACCCTGACCCCAAGTACAGTCCCCAAACCCTGAACCCTGAACCCTGACCCCAAGTACAGTCCCCAAACCCTGAACCCTGAACCCTGACCCCAAGTTCAGTCCCCAAACCCTGAACCATGACCCCTGACCCCAAGTACAGTCCCCCAACCCTGACCCCAGACCCCAAGTACCGTCCCCCAACCCAGAACCCTGAACCCAATTAGACCCCAATACAGTCCCCCAACCATGAACCCTGACCCCGACCCCAAGTACAGTCCCCAACCCTGAACCCAAGTACAGCCCCCCAACCCTGAACCCTGACCCCAAGTACAGTCGCCCAACCCTGAACCCTGACCCCTGACCCCAAGTACAGTCACCCAACCCTGAACCCTGACCCCTGACCCCAAGTACAGTTCCCCAACCCTGAACCCTGACCACAAGTACAGTCCCCCAACCCTGAACTCTGACCCCAAGTACAGTCCCCCAACCCTGAACACTGACCCCAAGTACCGTCCCCCAACCCAGAACCCTGAACCCAATTAGACCCCAATACAGTCCCCCAACCATGAACCCTGAACCCTGACCCCAAGTACAGTCCCCCAACCCTGAACCCTGACCCCGAGTACAGTCCCCCAACCCTGAACCCTGACCCCTGACCCCTAGTACAGTCCCCCAACACTGAACCCTGACCCCAAGTACAGTCACCCAACCCTGAACCCTGACCCCGAGTACAGTCCCCCAACCCTGAACCCCGAACCCTGGCCCTGAGTACAGTCCCCCAACACTGACCCCTGACCCCAAGTACAGTCCCCCAACCCTGAACCCTGACACCAAGTACAGTCCCCCAACCCTGAACACTGACCCCAAGTACAGTCCCACAACCCTGAACCCTGACCCCTGAACCCAAGTACAGCCCCCCAACCCTGAACTCCGAACACTGACCCGAAGTACAGTCCCCCAACCCTGATCCCTGACCCCTGCCCCCAAGAACAGTCCCCCAACCCTGAACCCCGAACCCTGACCCCAAGTACAGTCCCCCAACCGTGAACCCTGACCCCAAGTACAGTCCACCAGCCCTGAACCCTGAACTCTGACTCCAAGTACAGTCCCCCAACCCTGAACCCTGACCCCAGACCCCAAGTTCAGTCCCCCAACCCTGAACCCAAGTACAGTCCCCAACCCTGAATCCCGAACCCTGACCCCAAGTACAGTCCCCCAACCCTGAACCCTGAACCCAAGTACAGTCCCCCACCACACTACCCTGAACCCTGACCCCAAGTACAGTCCCCCAACCCTGAACCCTGACCCCAACTACAGTCCTCCAACCCTGAACCCTGAACTCTGACCCCAAGTACAGTGCCCCAACACTGAACCCTTACCCCATGTACAGTCGCCCAACCCTGAACCCTGAACTCTGACCCCAAGTACTGTCCTCCAACCCTGAACCCTGACCCCAAGTACAGTCCCCCAACCCTGAACCCTGCCCCCGAGTACAGTCCCCCAACCCTGAACCCTGACCCCTGACCCCTAGTACAGTCCCCCAACACTGAACCCTGACCCCAAGTACTGTCCCCCAACCCTGAACCCTGACCCCGAGTACAGTGCCCTAACCCTGAACCCCGAACCCTGACCCCGAGTACAGTCCCCCAACACTGAACCTTGACCCCTGACCCCAAGTACAGTCCCCCAACCCTGAACCCCGAACCCTGACCCCAAGTACAGTCCCCCAACCCTGAACCCTGACCCCAAGTACAGTCCCCCAACCCTGAACCCTGACCCCAAGTACAGTCCACCAACCCTGAACCCTGAACTCTGACTCCAAGTACAGTCCCCCAACCCTGAACCCTGACCCCTGACCCAAGTACAGTCCCCCAACCCTGAACCCAAGTACAGTCCCCCAACCCTGAACCCCGAACCCTGACCCCGAGTACAGTCCCCCAACACTGAACCCTGACCCCTGACCCCAAGTACAGTCCACCAACCCTGAACCCTGAACTCTGACTCCAAGTACAGTCCCCCAACCCTTAACCCAAGTACAGTCCCCAACCCTGAATCCCGAACCCTGACCCGAAGTACAGTCCCCCAACCCTGAACCCTGACCCCTGACCCCAAGTACAGTCCCCCAATCCCGAACCCTGACCCCAAGTACAGCCACCCCAACCTTGAACCCTGAACCCAAGTACAGTCCCCAACACTGTACCCTGAACCACGACCCCAAGTACAGTCCCCCAACCCTGAACCCTGACCCCAAGTACAGTCGCCCAACCCTGAACCCTGAACTCTGACCTCAAGTACAGTCCACCAAACCTGAACTCTGATCCCAAGTACAGTGCCCCAACCCTGAACCCGAACCCCAAGTACAGTTCCCCAACCCTGAACCCTGAACTCTGACCCCTAGTACAGTCCCCCCACCCTGAACCCTGACCCCAAGTACAGTTCCCCAACCCTGAACCCTAACCCCAAGTGCAGTCCCCCAACCCTGAACCCTGACCCCAAGTACAGTCCCCCAACCCTGAACCCTGACCCCAAGTACAGTCCCTAAACCCTGAACCCTGAACCCTGACCCCAAGTACAGTCCCCCAACCCTGAACCCTGACCCCAAGTACAGTCCCCCAACCCCGAACTCTGACCCCAAGTACAGTCCCCAACCCTGAACCCTGACCCCAAGTACAGTCCCCCAACCCTGAACCCTGACCCCAAGTACAGTCCCCAAACCCTGAACCCTGAACCCTGACCCCAAGTACAGTCCCCAAACCCTGAACCCTGAACCCTGACCCCAAGTTCAGTCCCCAAACCCTGAACCATGACCCCTGACCCCAAGTACAGTCCCCCAACCCTGACCCCAGACCCCAAGTACCGTCCCCCAACCCAGAACCCTGAACCCAATTAGACCCCAATACAGTCCCCCAACCATGAACCCTGACCCCGACCCCAAGTACAGTCCCCAACCCTGAACCCAAGTACAGCCCCCCAACCCTGAACCCTGACCCCAAGTACAGTCGCCCAACCCTGAACCCTGACCCCTGACCCCAAGTACAGTTCCCCAACCCTGAACCCTGACCACAAGTACAGTCCCCCAACCCTGAACTCTGACCCCAAGTACAGTCCCCCAACCCTGAACACTGACCCCAAGTACCGTCCCCCAACCCAGAACCCTGAACCCAATTAGACCCCAATACAGTCCCCCAACCATGAACCCTGACCCCGACCCCAAGTACAGTCCCCAACCCTGAACCCAAGTACAGCCCCCCAACCCTGAACCCTGACCCCAAGTACAGTCGCCCAACCCTGAACCCTGACCCCTGACCCCAAGTACAGTCACCCAACCCTGAACCCTGACCCCTGACCCCAAGTACAGTTCCCCAACCCTGAACCCTGACCACAAGTACAGTCCCCCAACCCTGAACTCTGACCCCAAGTACAGTCCCCCAACCCTGAACACTGACCCCAAGTACAGTCCCCCAACCCCGAACCCTGACCCCAAGTACACTCGCCCAACCCTGACCCCCAACCATGAACCCTGACCCCAAGCACAATCCCCCAACCCTGACCCCAAGTACAGTCGCCCAACCCTGAACCCTGAACCCTGACCACGAGTACAGTCCCCCAACCCTGAATCGCGAACCCTGACCCCGAGTACAGTCCTCCAACCCTGAACAGTGAACCCTGACCCCAAGTACAGTCACCCATCCCTGAGCCCAGAACCCAAGAAGAGTCCCTCAACCCAGAACCCTGAACCCTGACCCCAAGAACAGTCCCCCAAACCTGAACCCTGAACCCTGACCCCAAGTACAGCCCCCCAACCCTGAAGCCTGAACTCTGAACCCAAGTACAGTCCCAAACCCTGAACCCTGACCCCAAGTACAGTCCCCCAACCCTGAACTCTGACCGCAAGTACAGTCCCCCAACCCTGAACCCTGACCCCTGACGCCAAGTGCAGAACCCCAACCCTGAACCTTGACCCCAAGTACATTCCCACAACCCTGAATCCTGACCCCTGACCCCAAGTACAGTCTCCCAACCCTGAACCCCGAACCCGGACCCCAAGTACAGTCACCCAACCCTGAACCTTGACCCCAACTACAGTCCCCCAAACCTGAACCCTGAACTCTGAACCCAAGTACAGTCCCCCAACCCTGAACCCTGACCCCAAGTACAGTCCCCCAACCCTGAACACTGACCCCAAGTACAGTCGCCCAACCCTGAGCTCTGACCCCAAGTAAAGTCCTCCAACCCTGAACCCTGACCCCTGACCCCAAGTGCAGTACCCCAACCCTGAACCCTGGCCCCAATACAGTCCCCCAACTGTGAACTCTGACCCCTGACCCCAAGTACAGTCCCCCAACCCTGAACCCTGACCCCAAGTACAGTGCCCCAACCCTGAACCCTGACCCCAAGTGCAGTCCCCCATCCCTGAACCCAGAACCCAAGAAGAGTCCCTCAACCCTGTACCCTGAACCCTGACCCCAAGTACAGTCCCCCAAACCTGAACCCTGAACTCTGACCCCAGGCACAGTCCCCCAACCCTGAACGCTGACCCCTGGCCCCAAGTACAGTTCCCCGACCCTGAACCCTGACCCCAGACCCAAAGTACAGTCCCCCAACCCTGAACCCGGAACCCTGAGCCCAAGTACAGTCCCCCAAACCTGAACTCTGACCCCAAGTAGAGTCCCCCAACTCTGAACCCTGAACCCTGACCCCAAGTACAGCCCCCAAACCTGAACCATGAACCCTGACCCGTAGTACAGTCCCCCAACCCTGAACACTGACCCCAAGTACAGTCCCCCAACCCTGAACCCTGAACTCTGACCCCAAGTACAGTCTCCCAACCCTGAACACTGACCCCAAGTACAGTCCCCCAACCCTGAACCCTGACCCCAAGCAAAGTCCCCCAACCCTGAACTCTGACCGCAAGTACAGTCCCCCAACCCTGAACACTGACCTCAAGTACAGTCCCCCAACCCTGAACTCTGACCCCAAGTACAGTCCCCCAACCCTGAACACTGACCCCAAGTACAGTCCCCAACCCCGAACCCTGAACTCTGAACCCAAGTACAGTCCCCCAACCCTGAACCCTGAACCCTGACCCCAAGTACAGCCCCCAACCCTGAACCCTGACCCCAAGTACAGACCCACAACCCTGAACCCTGACCCCAAGTACAGTTCCGCAACCCTGAACCCCAAACCCTGACCCCAAGTACAGTCCCCCAAGCCCGAACCCTGAACACTGACCCCAAGTACAGACCCCCAACCCTGAACCCTGACCCCTGAACCTAGGTACTGTCCCCCAACCCTGTACTCTGACCTCAAGTACAGTCCCTCAACCATGAACCTTGACCCCAAGTACAGTCCCCCAACCCTCAACCCTGACCCCAAGTACATTCTCCCAACCCTGAAACCTGACCCCTGACCCCAAGTACAGTCCCCCAACCCTGAACTCTGAACCCAAGTACAGTCGCTCAACCCTGAACCCCGAACCCTGACCCCAAGTACAGTCACCCAACCCTGAACACCGAACCCAAGTACAGTCCCCCAAACCTGACCCCTGAACTCTGAACCCAAGTACAGTCCCCCAACACTGAACCCTGACCCCAAGTACAGTCCCCCAACCCTGAACACTGACCCCAGGTACAGTCGCCCAAACCTGAGCTCTGACCCCAAGTAAAGTCCCCCAACCCTGAACCCTGACCCCTGACCCCAAGTGCAGTACCCCAACCCTGACCCCTGGCCCCAATACAGTCCCCCAACTGCGAACTCTGACCCCTGACCCCAAGTACAGTCCCCCAACCCTGAACCCTGACCCCAAGTACAGTCCCCCGACCCTGAAAAGTGAACCCTGACCCCAAGTAGAGTGCCCCAACCCTGAACCCTGACCCCAAGTGCACTCCCCCATCCCTGAACCCTGACCCCAAGTACAGTCCCCCAAAACCTGAACCCTGAACTCTGACCCCAGGTACAGTCCCCCAACCCTGAACCCTGACCCCTGGCCCCAAGTACAGTCCCCCAACACTGAACCCTGACCCCAGACCCAAATTAGAGTCCCCCAACCCTGAACCCTGACCCCTGACCCCAAATACAGTCCCCCAACCCTGAACCCGGAACCCTGAGCCCAAGTACAGTCCCCCAAACCTGAACTCTGACGCCAAGTACAGTCCCCCAACCCTGAACCCTGAACTCTGACCCCAAGTATAGTTCCCCAAACCTGAAACATGAACCCTGACCCGTAGTACAGTCCCCCAACCCTGAACACTGACCCCAAGTACAGTCCCTCAACCCTGAACCCTGAACTCTGAACCCAAGTACAGTCCCCAACCCTGAACCCTGACCCCAAGAACAGTCCCCCAACCCTGAACTCTGACCTCGAGTACAGTCCCCCAACACTGAACCCTGACCCCTGACCCCAAGTACAGTCCCCCAACCGTGAACTCTGACCCCAAGTACAGTCCCCCAACCCTGAACCCTGAACTCTGAACCCAAGTATAGTCCCCACCCCGAACCCTGACCCCAAGCACAGTCCCCCAACCCTGAACTCTGACCGCAAGTACAGTCCCCCAACACTGAACCCTGACCCCTGACCCCAAGTACAGTCCCCCAACCGTGAACTCTGACCCCAAGTACAGTCCCCCAACCCTGAACCCTGACCCCAAGTACAAACCCCCAACCCTGAACCCTGACCCCTGACCCCAAGTGCAGTACCCCAACCCTGAACCCTGACCCCAATACAGTCCCCTAACCACGAACCCTGACCCCTGACCCCAAGTACAGTCCCCCAACCCAGAACCCTGAGCTCTGACCCCAAGTACAGTCCCCCAACCCTGAACCTTGACCCCAAGTACAGTCGCCCAACCCTGAACCCTGACCAAGAGTAAAGTCCCGCAACCCTGAACACTGAAACCTGACCCCACGTACAGTCCCCCAACCCTGAATACCGAACCCTGACCCCAAGTACAGTCCACCAACCCTGAACCCTGAACTGTGACCCCGAGTACCGTCCCCCAATCCTGAACCCTGACCCCTGACCCCAAGTACAGTCCCCCAACCCTGAACCCTGACCCCAAGTACAGTCCCCCAACCCTAAACCCCGAACTCTGACCCCAAGTACAGTCCCCCAACCCTGAACCCTGACCCCAAGTACAGTCCCCCAACCCTGAATCCTGACCCCTGACCCCAAGTACAGTCGCCCAACCCTGAACCCTGAACCCTGACCACAAGTACAGTCCACCAAACCTGAATCCTGACCCCTGACCCCAAGTACAGTCCCCCAACCCTGAGACCCGAACCCTGACCCCAAGTACAGTCCCCCAACCCTGAACCCTGAACTCTGACCCCAAGTACAGTTCCCCAACCCTGAACCCTGAAGCCTGACCGCAAGTACAGTCCCCCAAACCTGAACCGTGACCCCAAGTACAGACACCCAACCCTGAACCCTGACCCCAAGTACAGTCCCCCACCCTGAACCCCGAACCCTGACCCCAAGTACAGTCCCCCAACCCTGAAGCCTGACCCCCAGTACAGTCCCCCAACCCTGAAGCCTGACCCCTGAACCCAAGTACAGTCCCCCAAACCTGATCCGTGACCCCAAGTACAGACCCCCAACCCTGAACCCTGACCCCAAGTACAGTACCCCAACCGAGAACCCCGAACCCTGACCCCAAGTACAGTCCCCCAACCCTGGACCCTGACCCCTGACCCCAAGTACAGTCCACCAACCCTGACCCCAAGTACAGTCCCCCAACCCTGAACCCTGACCGTTGACCCCAAGTGCAGTCCCCCAACCCTGATCCCTTACCCCATGTACAGTCGCCCAAACCTGAACCCTGAACTCTGACCCCAAGTATTGTCCTCCAACCCTGAACCCTGACCCCAAGTACAGCCCCCCAACCCTGAACCCTGACCCCTGACCCCTAGTACAGTCCCCCAACACTGAACCCTGACCCCGAGTAGAGTCCCCCAACCCTGAACCCCGAACCCTGACCCCGAGTACAGTCCCCCAACACTGAACCCTGACCCCTGACCCCAAGTACAGTCCCCCTACCCTGAACCCTGACCCCAAGTACAGTCGCCCAACCCTGATCCCTGACCCCTGCCCCCAAGAACAGTCCCCCAAACCTGAACCCCGAACCCTGACCCCAAGTACATTCCCCCAACCATGAACCCTGAACTCTGACTCCAAGTACAGTCCCCCAACCCTGAACCCTGACCCCTGACCCCAAGTACAGTCCCCCAACCCTGAATCCCGAACCCTGAGCCCAAGTACAGTCCCCCAACCCTGAACCCTGACCCCTGACCCCAAGTATAGTCCCCCAACCCTGAACCCTGACCCCAAGTACAGCCGCCCCAATCCTGAACCCTGAACCCAAGTACAGTCCCCCAACACTGTACCCTGAACCCTGACCCCAAGTATAGTCCCCCAACCCTGAACCCTGACCCCAAGTACAGTCGCCCAACCCCGAACCCTGAACCCTGACCGCAAGTACAGTCACCCGACCCTGAACCCTGACCCCAAGTACAGTCCCCCAACCCTGAACCCTGAACTCTGACCCCAAGTACAGTCCCCCAACCATGAACCCTGACCCCAAGCACAGTCCCCCAACCCTGACCCCAAGTACAGTCGCCCAACCCTGAACCCTGACCACGAGTACAGTCCCCCAACCCTGAATCCCGAACCCTGACCCCGAGTACAGTCCTCCAACCCTGAACAGTGAACCCTGACCCCAAGTACAGTGCCCCAACCCTGAACCCTGACCCCAAGTGCAGTCCCCCATCCCTGAGCCCAGAACCCAAGAAGAGTCCCTCAACCCAGAACCCTGAACCCTGACCCCAAGTACAGTCCCCCAAACCTGAACCCTGAACTCTTACCCCAGGTACAGTCCCCCAACCCTGAACCCTGACCCCTGACCCCAAGTACAGTCCCCCAACCCTGAACCCTGACCCCAGACCCAAAGTACAGTCCCCCAACCCTGAACCCTGAACCCTGACCCCAAGTACCCTTTCCCAACCCTGAACCCGGAACCCTGAGCCCAAGTACAGTCCCACAACCCTGAACTCTTGACCCCAAGTACAGCCCCCCAAACCTGAACCGTGAACCCTGACCCCAAGTACAGTCCCCCAACCCTGAACACTGACCCCAAGTACAGTCCCCCAACCCTGAACCCTGAACTCTGAACCCAAGTACAGTCCCAAACCCTGAACCCTGACCCCAAGTACAGTCCCTCAACCCTGAACTCTGACTGCAAGTACAGTCCCCCAACACTGAACCCTGAACGCTGACCCCAAGTACAGTCCCCCAACCCTGAACTCTGACCCCAAGTACAGTCCCCCAACCCTGAACCCTGACCCCTGACCCCAAGTGCAGAACCCCAACCCTGAACCTTGACCCCTAGTACATTCCCACAACCCTGAAACCTGACCCCTGACCCCAAGTAAAGTCTCCCAACCCTGAACCCCGAACCCTGCCCCCAAGTACAGTCACCCAACCCTGAACCCTGACCCCAACTACAGTCCCCCAAACCTGAACCCTGAACTCTGAACCCAAGTACAGTCCCCCAACCCTGAACCCTGAGCCCAAGTACAGTCCCCCAAACCTGAACTCTGACCCCAAGTACAGTCCCCCAACCCTGAACCCTGAACTCTGACCCCAAGTAGAGTCCCCCAACTCTGAAACCTGAACCCTGACCCCAAGTACAGCCCCCAAACCTGAACCATGAACCCTGACCCGTAGTACAGTCCCCCAACCCTGAACACTGACCCCAAGTACAGTCCCCCAACCCTGAACCCTGAACTCTGACCCCAAGTACAGTCTCCCAACCCTGAACACTGACCCCAAGTACAGTCCCCCAACCCTGAACCCTGACCCCAAGCAAAGTCCCCCAACCCTGAACTCTGACCGCAAGTACAGTCCCCCAACCCTGAACACTGACCTCAAGTACAGTCCCCCAACCCTGAACTCTGACCCCAAGTACAGTCCCCCAACCCTGAACACTGACCCCAAGTACAGTCCCCAACCCCGAACCCTGAACTCTGAACCCAAGTACAGTCCCCCAACCCTGAACCCTGAACCCTGACCCCAAGTACAGCCCCCAACCCTGAACCCTGACCCCAAGTACAGACCCACAACCCTGAACCCTGACCCCAAGTACAGTTCCGCAACCCTGAACCCCAAACCCTGACCCCAAGTACAGTCCCCCAAGCCCGAACCCTGAACACTGACCCCAAGTACAGACCCCCAACCCTGAACCCTGACCCCTGAACCGAGGTACTGTCCCCCAACCCTGTACTCTGACCTCAAGTACAGTCCCTCAACCATGAACCTTGACCCCAAGTACAGTCCCCCAACCCTCAACCCTGACCCCAAGTACATTCTCCCAACCCTGAAACCTGACCCCTGACCCCAAGTACAGTCCCCCAACCCTGAACTCTGAACCCAAGTACAGTCGCTCAACCCTGAACCCCGAACCCTGACCCCAAGTACAGTCACCCAACCCTGAACACTGACCCCAAGTACAGTCCCCCAAACCTGACCCCTGAACTCTGAACCCAAGTACAGTCCCCCAACCCTGAACCCTGACCCCAAGTACAGTCCCCCAACCCTGAACACTGACCCCAGGTACAGTCGCCCAAACCTGAGCTCTGACCCCAAGTAAAGTCCCCCAACCCTGAACCCTGACCCCTGACCCCAAGTGCAGTACCCCAACCCTGACCCCTGGCCCCAATACAGTCCCCCAACTGCGAACTCTGACCCCTGACGCCAAGTACAGTCCCCCAACCCTGAACCCTGACCCCAAGTACAGTCCCCCGACCCTGAAAAGTGAACCCTGACCCCAAGTAGAGTGCCCCAACCCTGAACCCTGACCCCAAGTGCACTCCCCCATCCCTGAACCCTGACCCCAAGTACAGTCCCCCAAAACCTGAACCCTGAACTCTGACCCCAGGTACAGTCCCCCAACCCTGAACCCTGACCCCTGGCCCCAAGTACAGTCCCCCAACACTGAACCCTGACCCCAGACCCAAATTAGAGTGCCCCAACCCTGAACCCTGACACCTGACCCCAAATACAGTCCCCCAACCCTGAACCCGGAACCCTGAGACCAAGTACAGTCCCCCAAACCTGAACTCTGACGCCAAGTACAGTCCCCCAACCCTGAACCCTGAACTCTGACCCCAAGTATAGTTCCCCAAACCTGAAACATGAACCCTGACCCGTAGTACAGTCCCCCAACCCTGAACCCTGAACTCTGAACCCAAGCACAGTCCCCAACCCTGAACCCTGACCCCAAGAACAGTCCCCCAACCCTGAACTCTGACCTCGAGTACAGTCCCCCAACACTGAACCCTGACCCCTGACCCCAAGTGCAATACCCCAACCCTGAACCCGGGCCCCAATACAGTCCCCCAACAGTGAACCCTGACCCCTGACCCCAAGTACAGTCCGCCAACCCTGAACCCTGACCCCAAGTACAGTCACCCGACCCTGAACCCTGACCCCAAGTACAGTCCCCCAACCATGAACCCTGACCCCAAGCACAATCCCCCAACCCTGACCCCAAGTACAGTCGCCCAACCCTGAACCCTGAACCCTGACCACGAGTACAGTCCTCCAACCCTGAACAGTGGACCCTGACCCCAAGTACAGTGCCCCAACCCTGAACCCTGACCCCAAGTACAGTCCCCCAAACCTGAACCCTGAACTCTGACCCCAGGTACAGCCCCCCAATCCTGAACCCTGACCCCTGACCCCAAGTACAGCCCCCCAACCCTGAACCCTGACCCCAGACCCAAAGTACAGTCCCCCAACCCTGAACCCTGACCCCAAGTAACCTTTCCAAACCCTGAACCCCGAACCCTGACCCCAAGTACAGTCCCACAACCCTGAACCATGACCACTGACCCCTAGTACAGTCCCCCAACCCTGAACTCTGACCCCAAGCACAGTCCCACAACCCTGAACCCTGAACCCTGACCCCAAGTACAGCCCGCCAAACCTGAACCATGAACCCTGACACCAAGTAAAGTCCCCCAACCCTGAACACTGACCCCAAGTACAGTCCCCCAACCATGAACCCTGACCCCAAGTACAGTCCCCCAACCCTGAATCCCGAACCCTGACCCCAAGTACAGTCCCCCAACCCTGAACCCAAAGGGGAGGCGGTTTAGAACGGAGTTGAGGAGGAACTTCTTCACTCAAAGGGTGGTGAATCTCTGGAATTCTCTGCCCGTTGAAGTGGTGGAGGCTGCCTCGCTACATATTTTTAAGAAGCGGGTTGATGGTTTTTGATAAGAGAGGGGATTAAGGGTTATGGGGAGAGGGCGGGAAAGTGGAACTGAGCTACAACAGATCAGCCATGATCTTATTGAATGGCGGGCAGGCTCGAAGGGCTAGATGGCCGACTCCTGCTCCAATTTCTTATGTTCTTATGTTCTTATGACCCCTGACCCCAAGTCCGGTCCCCCAACCCCGAACCCTGACCCCAAGTACAGCCACCCCAACCCTGAACCCTGACCCCAAGTACAGTACCCCAACCCTGAACCCTGAACCCTGACCCCAAGTACAGTCCCCCAACCCTGAACCCTGACCCCGAGTACAGTCCCCCAACCCTGAACCCTGACCCCTGACCCCTAGTACAGTCCCCCAACACTGGCCCCTGACCCCAAGTACAGTCCCCCAACCCTGAACCCTGACCCCGAGTACAGTCCCCCTACCCTGAACCCTGACCCCAAGTAAAGTCGCCCAACCCTGATCCCTGACCCCTGCCCCCAAGAACAGTCCCCCAAACCTGAACCCCGAACCCTGACCCCAAGTACATTCCCCCAACACTGAACCCTGATCCCTGACCCCAAGTACAGACCCCCAACCCTGAATCCCGAGCCCTGAGCCCAAGTACAGTCCCCCAACCCTGAACCCTGACCCCTGACCCCAAGTATAGTCCCCCAACCCTGAACCCTGACCCCAAGTACAGCCGCCCCAATCCTGAACCCTGAACCCAAGTACAGTCCCCCAACACTGTACCCTGAACCCTGACCCCAAGTATAGTCCCCCAACCCTGAACCCTGACCCCAAGTACAGTCGCCCAACCCTGAACCCTGAACCCTGACCCCAAGTACAGTCACCCGACCCTGAACCCTGACCCCAAGTACAGTCCCCCAACCCTGAACCCTGAACTCTGACCCCAAGTACAGTCCCCCAACCATGAACCCTGACCCCAAGCACAGTCCCCCAACCCTGACCCCAAGTACAGTCCCCCAACCCTGAACCCTGACCACGAGTACAGTCCCCCAACCCTGAATCCCGAACCCTGACCCCGAGTACAGTCCTCCAACCCTGAACAGTGAACCCTGACCCCAATTACAGTGCCCCAACCCTGAACCCTGACCCCAAATGCAGTCCCCCATCCCTGAGCCCAGAACCCAAGAAGAGTCCCTCAACCCAGAACCCTGAACCCTGACCCCAAGTACAGTCCCCCAAACCTGAACCCTGAACTCTGACCCCAGGTACAGTCCCCCAATCCTGAACCCTGACCCCTGACCCCAAGTACAGCCCCCCAACCCTGAACCCTGACCCCAGACCCAAAGTACAGACCCCCAACCCTGAACCCTGACCCCAAGTAACCTTTCCCAACCCTGAACCCCGAACCCTGACCCCAAGTACAGTCCCACAACCCTGAACCATGACCACTGACCCCTAGTACAGTCCCCCAACCCTGAACTCTGACCCCAAGCACAGTCCCACAACCCTGAACCCTGAACCCTGACCCCAAGAACAGCCCGCCAAACCTAAACCATGAACCTTGACACCAAGTAAAGTCCCCCAACCCTGAACACTGACCCCAAGTACAGTCCCCCAACCATGAACCCTGACCCCAAGTACAGTCCCCCAACCCTGAATCCCGAACCCTGACCCCAAGTACAGTCCCCCAACCCTGAACCCTGACCCCTGACCCCTAGTACAGTCCCCCAACACTGAACCCTGACCCCAAGTACAGTCTCCCAACCCTGAACCCTGACCCCAAGTACAGTCCCCCAACCCTGAACCCTGACCCCGAGTACAGTCCCCCAACCCTGAACCCTGAACCCTGACCCCAAGTACAGTCCACCAACCCTGAACCCTGAAGTCTGACTCCAAGTACAGTCCCCCAACCTTTAACCCAAGTACAGTCCCCCAAACCTGAACCCTGACCCCTGACCCCAAGTACAGTCCCCCAACCCCGAACCCTGACCCCAAGTACAGCCACCCCAACCCTGAACCCTGAACCCAAGTACAGTCCCCCAACACTGTACCCTGAACCCCGACCCCAAGTACAGTCCCCCAACCCTGAACCCTGACCCCAAGTACAGTCGCCCAACCCTGAACCCTGAACTCTGACCTCAAGTACAGTCCCCCAAACCTGAACTCTGACCCCAAGTACAGTCCCCCAACCCTGAACCCTTACCCCATGTACAGTCGCCCAACCCTGAACCCTGAACTCTGACCCCAAGTACAGTCCCCCAACCCTGAACCCTGACCCCGAGTACCGTCCCCCAACCCTGAACCCTGACCCCTGACCCCTAGTACAGTCCCCCAACACTGACCCCTGACCCCAAGTACAGTCCCCCAACCCTGAACCCTGACCCCAAGTACAGTCCCCCAACCCTGAACCCTGACCCCAAGTACAGTCCACCAACCCTGAACCCTGAACTCTGACTCCAAGTACAGTCCCCCAACCCTGAACCCTGACCCCTGACCCCTAGTACAGTCCCCCAACACTGAACCCTGACCCCAAGTACAGTCCCCCAACCCTGAACCCTGACCCCGAGTACAGTCCCCAAACCCTGAACCCCGAACCCTGACCCCGAGTACAGTCCCCCAACACTGAACCCTGACCCCTGACCCCAAGTACAGTCCCCCTACCCTGAACCCTGACCCCAAGTAAAGTCGCCCAACCCTGATCCCTGACCCCTGCCCCCAAGAAAAGTCCCCCAAACCTGAACCCTGAACCCTGACCCCAATTACATTCCCCCAACCCTGAACCCTGAACTCTGACTCCAAGTACAGTCCCCCAACCCTGAACCCTGATCCCTGACCCCAAGTACAGTCCCCCAACCCTGAATCCCGAGCCCTGAGCCCAAGTACAGTCCCCCAACCCTGACCCCTGACCCCAAGTATAGTCTCCCAACCCTGAACCCTGACCCCAAGTACAGCCGCCACAATCCTGAACCCTGAACCCAAGTACAGTCCCCCAACACTGTACCCTGAACCCTGACCCCAAGTATAGTCCCCCAACCCTGAACCCTGACCCCAAGTACAGTCGCCCAACCCTGAACCCTGAACCCTGACCCCAACTACAGTCACCCGACCCTGAACCCTGACCCCAAGTACAGTCCCCCAACCCTGAACCCTGAACTCTGACCCCAAGTACAGTCCCCCAACCATGAACCCTGACCCCAAGCACAGTCCCCCAACCCTGACCCCAAGTACAGTCGCCCAACCCTGAACCCAGAACCCTGACCCCGAGTACAGTCCTCCAACCCTGAACAGTGAACCCTGACCCCAAGTACAGTGCCCCAACCCTGAACCCTGACCCCAAGTGCAGTCCCCCATCCCTGAGCCCAGAACCCAAGAAGAGTCCCTCAACCCAGAACCCTGAACCCTGACCCCAAGTACAGTCCCCCAAACCTGAACCCTGAACTCTGACCCCAGGTACAGTCCCCCAACCCTGAACCCTGACCCCTGACCCCAAGTACAGTCCCCCAACCCTGAACCCTGACCCCAGACCCAAAGTACAGTCCCCCAACCCTGAACCCTGACCCCAAGTAACCTTTCCCAACCCTGAACCCGGAACCCTGAGCCCAAGTACAGTCCCACAACCCTGAACCATGACCACTGACCCCTAGTACAGTCCCCCAACCCTGAACTCTGACCCCAAGCACAGTCCCACAACCCTGAACCCTGAACCCTGACCCCAAGTACAGCCCGCCAAACCTGAACCATGAACCCTGACACCAAGTACAGTCCCCCAACCCTGAACACTGACCCCAAGTACAGTCCCCCAACCCTGAACCCTGACCCCAAGTACAATCCCCCAACCCTGAACCCTGACCCCGAGTACAGTCCCCCAACCCTGAACCCCGAACCCTGACCCCGAGTACAGTCCCCCAACACTGACCCCTGACCCCAAGTACAGTCCCCCAAACCTGAACCCTGACACCAAGTACAGTCGCCCAACCCTAAACCCTGACGCCGAGTACAGTCCTCCAACCCTGAACCCTGAACTCTGACCCCAAGTACAGTCCCCCAACCCTGAACCCTGACCCCTGACCCAAGTACAGTCCCCCAACCCTGAACCCAAGTACAGTCCACCAACCCTGAACCCTGACCCCGAGTACAGTCCCCCAACCCTGAACCCCGAACCCTGACCCCAAGCACAGTCCCCCAACACTGAACCCTGACCCCTGACCCCAAGTACAGTCCCCCAAACCTGAACCCTGACCCCTGACCCCAAGTACAGTCCACCAACCCTGAACCCTGAACTTTGACTCCAAGTACAGTCCACCAACCCTTAACCCAAGTACAGTCCCCAACCCTGAATCCCGAACCCTGACCCCAAGTACAGTCCCCCAACCCTGAACCCTGACCCCTGACCCCAAGTCCGGTCCCCCAACCCCGAACCCTGACCCCAAGTACAGCCACCCCAACCCTGAACCCTGAACCCAAGTACAGTCCCCCAACACTGTACCCTGAACCCCGACCCCAAGTACAGTCCCCCAACACTGAACCCTGACCCTATGTACAGTACCCCAACCCTGAACCCTGACCCCAAGTACAGTCCCCCAACCCTGAACCCTGACCCCGAGTACAGTCCCCCAACCCTGAACCCTGACCCCTGACCCCTAGTACAGTCCCCCAACACTGACCCCTGACCCCAAGTACAGTCTCCCAACCCTGAACCCTGACCCCAAGTACAGTCCCCCCACCCTGAACCCTGACCCCGAGTACAGTCCCCCAACCCTGAACCCCGAACCCTGACCCCGAGTACAGTCCCCAACACTGACCCCTGACCCCAAGTACAGTCGCCCAACCCTGAACCCTGAACCCTGACCCCAAGTACAGTCACCCGACCCTGAACCCTGACCCCAAGTACAGTCCCCCAACCCTGAACCCTGAACTCTGACCCCAAGTACAGTCCCCCAACCATGAACCCTGACCCCAAGCACAGTCCCCCAACCCTGACCCCAAGTACAATCCCCCAACCCTGAACCCTGACCACGAGTACAGTCCCCCAACCCTGAATCCCGAACCCTGACCCCGAGTACAGTCCTCCAACCCTGAACAGTGAACCCTGACCCCAATTACAGTGCCCCAACCCTGAACCCTGACCCCAAATGCAGTCCCCCATCCCTGAGCCCAGAACCCAAGAAGAGTCCCTCAACCCAGAACCCTGAACCCTGACCCCAAGTACAGTCCCCCAAACCTGAACCCTGAACTCTGACCCCAGGTACAGTCCCCCAATCCTGAACCCTGACCCCTGACCCCAAGTACAGCCCCCCAACCCTGAACCCTGACCCCAGACCCAAAGTACAGTCCCCCAACCCTGAACCCTGACCCCAAGTAACCTTTCCCAACCCTGAACCCCGAACCCTGACCCCAAGTACAGTCCCACAACCCTGAACCATGACCACTGACCCCTAGTACAGTCCCCCAACCCTGAACTCTGACCCCAAGCACAGTCCCACAACCCTGAACCCTGAACCCTGACCCCAAGAACAGCCCGCCAAACCTGAACCATGAACCTTGACACCAAGTAAAGTCCCCCAACCCTGAACACTGACCCCAAGTACAGTCCCCCAACCATGAACCCTGACCCCAAGTACAGTCCCCCAACCCTGAATCCCGAACCCTGACCCCAAGTACAGTCCCCCAACCCTGAACCCTGACCCCTGACCCCTAGTACAGTCCCCCAACACTGAACCCTGACCCCAAGTACAGTCTCCCAACCCTGAACCCTGACCCCAAGTACAGTCCCCCAACCCTGAACCCTGACCCCGAGTACAGTCCCCCAACCCTGAACCCTGAACCCTGACCCCAAGTACAGTCCACCAACCCTGAACCCTGAAGTCTGACTCCAAGTACAGTCCCCCAACCTTTAACCCAAGTACAGTCCCCCAAACCTGAACCCTGACCCCTGACCCCAAGTACAGTCCCCCAACCCCGAACCCTGACCCCAAGTACAGCCACCCCAACCCTGAACCCTGAACCCAAGTACAGTCCCCCAACACTGTACCCTGAACCCCGACCCCAAGTACAGTCCCCCAACCCTGAACCCTGACCCCAAGTACAGTCGCCCAACCCTGAACCCTGAACTCTGACCTCAAGTACAGTCCCCCAAACCTGAACTCTGACCCCAAGTACAGTCCCCCAACCCTGAACCCTTACCCCATGTACAGTCGCCCAACCCTGAACCCTGAACTCTGACCCCAAGTACAGTCCCCCAACCCTGAACCCTGACCCCGAGTACCGTCCCCCAACCCTGAACCCTGACCCCTGACCCCTAGTACAGTCCCCCAACACTGACCCCTGACCCCAAGTACAGTCCCCCAACCCTGAACCCTGACCCCAAGTACAGTCCCCCAACCCTGAACCCTGACCCCAAGTACAGTCCCCCAACCCTGAACCCTGACCCCAAGTACAGTCCACCAACCCTGAACCCTGAACTCTGACTCCAAGTACAGTCCCCCAACCCTGAACCCTGACCCCTGACCCCTAGTACAGTCCCCCAACACTGAACCCTGACCCCAAGTACAGTCCCCCAACCCTGAACCCTGACCCCGAGTACAGTCCCCCAACCCTGAACCCCGAACCCTGACCCCGAGTACAGTCCCCCAACACTGAACCCTGACCCCTGACCCCAAGTACAGTCCCCCTACCCTGAACCCTGACCCCAAGTAAAGTCGCCCAACCCTGATCCCTGACCCCTGCCCCCAAGAACAGTCCCCCAAACCTGAACCCTGAACCCTGACCCCAATTACATTCCCCCAACCCTGAACCCTGAACTCTGACTCCAAGTACAGTCCCCCAACCCTGAACCCTGATCCCTGACCCCAAGTACAGTCCCCCAACCCTGAATCCCGAGCCCTGAGCCCAAGTACAGTCCCCCAACCCTGACCCCTGACCCCAAGTATAGTCTCCCAACCCTGAACCCTGACCCCAAGTACAGCCGCCCCAATCCTGAACCCTGAACCCAAGTACAGTCCCCCAACACTGTACCCTGAACCCTGACCCCAAGTATAGTCCCCCAACCCTGAACCCTGACCCCAAGTACAGTCGCCCAACCCTGAACCCTGAACCCTGACCCCAACTACAGTCACCCGACCCTGAACCCTGACCCCAAGTACAGTCCCCCAACCCTGAACCCTGAACTCTGACCCCAAGTACAGTCCCCCAACCATGAACCCTGACCCCAAGCACAGTCCCCCAACCCTGACCCCAAGTACAGTCGCCCAACCCTGAACCCAGAACCCTGACCCCGAGTACAGTCCTCCAACCCTGAACAGTGAACCCTGACCCCAAGTACAGTGCCCCAACCCTGAACCCTGACCCCAAGTGCAGTCCCCCATCCCTGAGCCCAGAACCCAAGAAGAGTCCCTCAACCCAGAACCCTGAACCCTGACCCCAAGTACAGTCCCCCAAACCTGAACCCTGAACTCTGACCCCAGGTACAGTCCCCCAACCCTGAACCCTGACCCCTGACCCCAAGTACAGTCCCCCAACCCTGAACCCTGACCCCAGACCCAAAGTACAGTCCCCCAACCCTGAACCCTGACCCCAAGTAACCTTTCCCAACCCTGAACCCGGAACCCTGAGCCCAAGTACAGTCCCACAACCCTGAACCATGACCACTGACCCCTAGTACAGTCCCCCAACCCTGAACTCTGACCCCAAGCACAGTCCCACAACCCTGAACCCTGAACCCTGACCCCATGTACAGCCCGCCAAACCTGAACCATGAACCCTGACACCAAGTACAGTCCCCCAACCCTGAACACTGACCCCAAGTACAGTCCCCCAACCCTGAACCCTGACCCCAAGTACAATCCCCCAACCCTGAACCCTGACCCCGAGTACAGTCCCCCAACCCTGAACCCCGAACCCTGACCCCGAGTACAGTCCCCCAACACTGACCCCTGACCCCAAGTACAGTCCCCCAACCCTGAACCCTGACACCAAGTACAGTCGCCCAACCCTAAACCCTGACGCCGAGTACAGTCCCCCAACCCTGAACCCTGAACTCTGACCCCAAGTACAGTCCCCCAACCCTCAACCTTGACCCCTGACCCAAGTACAGTCCCCCAACCCTGAACCCAAGTACATAGAACATAGAACATAGAACATAGAACATTACAGCGCGGAACAGGCCCTTCGGCCCACAATGTTGCGCCGACCAGTCTTATTTTTAAAAAAAAAACATTGACCCACTAATCTAAACCACTCCTTTTTCGTCCATAAACCTATCCACCAATCTCTTAAACGCCCCCAAACTAGGCGCATTTACAACTGCAGCAGGCAGGGCATTCCAGTCCCTCACCACCCTCTGGGTAAAGAACCTACCCCTGACATCTGTCCTATAACTACCCCCCCTTAATTTAAAGCCATGCCCCCTCGTGCTAGATTTCTCCATCCGAGGAAAAAGGTTATCACTATCCACCCTATCTAAACCTCTAATCATCTTATATGTTTCTATAAGATCCCCTCTTAGCCTCCTTCTTTCCAGTGAAAACAACCCCAAATCCCTCAGTCTCTCCTCATAGGACCTCCCCTCCATACCAGGCAACATCCTGGTAAACCTCCTCTGCACCCTCTCCAAAGCCTCCACATCCTTCCTGTAATGTGGGGACCAGAACTGCACACAGTACTCCAAGTGCGGCCGCACCAGAGTTGTGTACAGTTGCAACATGACGCTGCGACTCCTAAATTCAATCCCCCTACCAATAAACGCCAAGACACCGTACGCCTTCTTAACAACCTTATCTACTTGATTCCCAACTTTCAGGGATCTATGTACACATACACCTAGATCCCTCTGCTCCTCCACTCTATTCAAAGTCCTCCCGTTAGCCCTATACTCAACACATCTGTTATTCCTACCGAAATGGATTACCTCACACTTCTCCGCATTAAACTCCATCCGCCACCTCGCGGCCCAGCTCTGCAACCTGTCCAAGTCACCCTGCAAACTTCGACACCCTTCCTCACAATCTACCACACCTCCGACTTTGGTGTCATCAGCAAACTTACTAATCCACCCAACTATACCCTCATCCAGATCATTAATAAAGATTACGAACAGCAGTGGCCCCAAAACAGATCCCTGAGGCACACCACTCGTAACCGAACTCCATGATGAATAATTACCATCAACCACCACCCTCTGTCTCCTATCTGCTAACCAATTCCTGATCCAAGTACCTAAATTACCACCAATCCCATACATCTGCATTTTCTGCAGAAGCCTACCATGGTGAACCTTATCAAACGCCTTACTGAAATCCATATATACCACATCTACTGCCTTACCCCTATCCACCTCTTTGGTCACCTTCTCAAAGAACTCAATAAGGTTAGTAAGGCACGACCTTCCCGCTACAAAACCATGCTGACTATCTCTAATCAATTCATTACTCTCCAAATAACTATAAATCCTATCCCTAATAATTCTTTCTAAAACCTTGCCCACTACAGAAGTAAGACTCACTGGTCTATAATTCCCAGGGAAGTCTCTGCTCCCCTTCTTAAACAATGGGACAACATTCGCTGTCCTCCAATCATCCGGTACTATACCAGAGACCAACGACGACCTGAAGATCAGAGCCAGTGGCTCTGCAATCACCTCTCTTGCCTCCCATAGAATCCTAGGGTAAATCCCGTCTGGACCAGGGGACTTATCTATTTTCAACCCTTCTAGAATATCCAACACATCCTCTGTATCAACTGCAATACTTTCTATTTTACACCCCTTCACCCCAGTGACCTCCTCAGCTACATTCATATCGTCCTGTGTGAACACCGAAGAGAAATAATGGTTCAATGCCTCTCCAATCTCTTCCGGTTCCACACACAACTTCCCCCTACTGTCTGTAACTGGCCCTAATCTTGCCCTGACCAACCTTCTATTCTTGACATACCTATAGAACGCCTTAGGATTCTCCTTAATCCTATCAGCCAAAGTCATCTCATGCCCTCTTCTAGCCCTTCTTAACTCCCTCTTCAACTCCCTCCTAGCCAATCTAAAGCTTTCTACTGCACTACCCGAGCCCTCAAGCCTCATCCGAACATAAGCCTCCTTCTTCTTCCTAACCAACAAATCAACTTTTTTCGTGCACCACGGTTCCCTAGCCCTACCAATTCCTCCTTGCCTGACAGGGACATACCTATCACAGACCCACAGTAGCTGCTCCTTGAACAAACTCCACATTTCAGACGTTCCTAGTCCCTGTAATCTCCTAGTCCAACCAATGCTTCCTAATTCTCTCCTAATGGCCTCATAGTTACCCTTCCCCCAGCTAAAACTACTGACCCGAGGTTCATGCCTATCCCTTTCCATCACTAAGGTGAACGTAACCGAATTGTGGTCACTATCACCAAAAAGCACACCAACTTCCAAGTCTAGCACCTGGTCTGGCTCATTTCCCAGCACCAAGTCCAATATAGCCTCACCTCTAGTTGGCCTATCTACATATTGAGTTAAAAAACCTTCCTGCACACTTTGAACAAAAACTGACCCCTCTAACGAGCTAGAGCTATAGCTATTCCAATCAATGTTATTAAAGTTAAAATCCCCCATAACAATTACCCTATTACTTTCACTCCTAACCAGGATCGTCTCTGCAATCCTTTCCTCAACCTCTCTAGAACTTTTTGGAGGTCTATAAAAGACTCCCAACAGGGTGACCTCTCCTCTCCTATTTCTAATTTCTGCCCATACTACCTCAACAGACAAATCCTCATTAAACTTCCTCTCTGACACTGTGATATAGTCCTTGACCAATAATGCTACTCCACCCCCCCTTCTACCTCCTTCTCTACTCCGACTAAAGCACTTGTACCCTGGCACCTGCAACATCCATTCCTGACCCTGCTCTATCCACGTCTCTGAAATGGCCACAACATCAAAGTCCCAGGTACTGGTCCACGCTGCAAGTTCATCCACTTTATTGCGAATACTCCTCGCGTTAAAGTATATACATTTCAAACCCTGCTCCACCCCACCCCCACAATGCCGTGCATTGCCGTCCCCTTCTATGCCCCCCTCACTTTCACCCCCTCTACCCAGGATCCCACCCCCCCTCTGAATCAGTTTAAACCACCCCGCATAGCCTTCACAAATTTACCCCCCAGGATATTTGTTCCCCTCTGGTTCAGATGTATACCATCACTCTTATAGAGATCCCACCTTCCCCAGAATGAGCCCCAATTGCTCAAGTAATTAAACCCCTCCCTCCTGCACCATCCCCTCAGCCACAAGTTCAAACTTTCCCTCTCGGTATTCCTCTCTAAACTATCCCTTGGCACAGGCAAGAGTCCAGAGATAACCACTCTGTTTGACTTGGCCTTTAGTTTCCATCCCAACTCCATGAAACTCTGCTTAATATCCCCTTCCCTTAGCCTCCCTATGTCATGTGTCCCCACATGAATTATAACTTGGGGTTGATCACCCTCTCCCCTAAGAGTCTTGAATATCCTCTCTGACACATCCCGGACCCCAGCCCCTGGTAGGCAACACACCAGCCCTGAATCCCTACCCTTACTACCAACTCTCCTATCCGTCCCTTTAACTGTAGAGTCCCCAATCACGAGGCCCAATCTCTTGCATCCCCTAGACACCTGAGCTTTTACAATAGGCTCACCCCCAGAGTCCTGCTCCCTCTGGCTATCCCCAGTTGATGCTTCCTCAACTGTAGCCTCCAGGACCGAAAACCTATTTTGGAGGGGAACAGCCCCAGGGGATTCTCCTCCCACATGCTTCTTTCCCCTCCTCTTGACATTGACCCAAGACTGATTACTAGGAGTGACTATTTCCTTAAAACTCCTATCAATGTCTCTCTCAGCCTCACGAATTATGCGGAGCTCATCTAATACCACCTCCAGCTCCTTAACACGCTCCTCCAGAAGCTTCAATCTAAGACACTTCCTACAAGTAAAATCCCCTGAAACACTACTGGATTCCCTCACCACATACATCCCACAGGAGATGCAGCACACTGCCCGAACTGCCATCCCTGAAACAGGTAACAGCAAAAAAAATATAACAAAAAAAAACTTCCCCACACTTATAATTAGGTTAGAGGAGGTGGGAGGGTGGGATTCTCTACTAGTGTAGAGAATCGGGTATCCTCTCTGGACTAATTTATAGGGTTAGAGGCCTGAAATAAAACTACAACTACCGGTCGACGCCCTAGTGACGACTTCCGGTTTCTAACTAATTTAAAAAAAACCGCCGAAAAAACTCGCAACTGAAACTAGAATTAAACAGTTAAGCAAAATAAACAGAAAAAAAAAACGCACCTTTTTACTGCCTCCTTACTCGCAAAAATCGCTGCCTCTCGACTCTGCTCCAACGGAACAAAATACAGTCCACCAACCCTGAACCCTGACCCCGAGTACAGTCCCCCAACCCTGAACCCCGAACCCTGACCCCAAGCACAGTCCCCCAACACTGAACCCTGACCCCTGACCCCAAGTACAGTCCCCCAACCCTGAACCCTGACCCCTGACCCCAAGTACAGTCCACCAACCCTGAACCCTGAACTTTGACTCCAAGTACAGTCCACCAACCCTTAACCCAAGTACAGTCCCCAACCCTGAATCCCGAACCCTGACCCCAAGTACAGTCCCCCAACCCTGAACCCTGACCCCTGACCCCAAGTCCGGTCCCCCAACCCCGAACCCTGACCCCAAGTACAGCCACCCCCAACCCTGAACCCTGAACCCAAGTACAGTCCCCCAACACTGTACCCTGAACCCCGACCCCAAGTACAGTCCCCCAACACTGAACCCTGACCCTATGTACAGTACCCCAACCCTGAACCCTGAACCCTGACCCCAAGTACAGTCCCCCAACCCTGAACCCTGACCCCGAGTACAGTCCCCCAACCCTGAACCCTGACCCCTGACCCCTAGTACAGTCCCCCAACACTGAACCCTGACCCCAAGTACAGTCTCCCAACCCTGAACCCTGACCCCAAGTACAGTCCCCCAACCCTGAACCCTGACCCCGAGTACAGTCCCCCAACCCTGAACCCCGAACCCTGACCCCGAATACAGTCCCCAACACTGACCCCTGACCCCAAGTACAGTCCCCCAACCCTGAACCCTGACACCAAGTACAGTCGCCCAACCCTAAACCCTGACGCCGAGTACAGTCCCCCAACCCTGAACCCTGAACTCTGACCCCAAATACAGTCCCCCAACCCTGAACACTGACCCCTGACCCAAGTACAGTCCCCCAACCCTGAACCCAAGTACAGTCCACCAACCCTGAACCCTGACCCCGAGTACAGTCCCCCAACCCTGAACCCCGAATCCTGACCCCAAGTACAGTCCCCCAACCCTGAACCCTGACACCAAGTACAGTCGCCCAACCCTAAACCCTGACGCCGAGTACAGTCCCCCAACCCTGAACCCTGAACTCTGACCCCAAATACAGTCCCCCAACCCTGAACACTGACCCCTGACCCAAGTACAGTCCCCCAACCCTGAACCCAAGTACAGTCCACCAACCCTGAACCCTGACCCCGAGTACAGTCCCCCAACCCTGAACCCCGAATCCTGACCCCAAGTACAGTCCCCCAACCCTGAACCCTGAGCCCAAGTACAGTCCCCCAACACTGAACCCTGACCCTAAGTACAGTACCCCAACCCTGAACCCTGAACCCTGTCCCCGAGTACAGTCCCCCAACCCTGAACCCTGACCCCTGACCCCTAGTACAGTCCCCCAAACACTGAACCCTGACCCCAAGTACAGTCCCCCAACCCTGAACCCTGACCCCAAGTACAGTCCCCCAACCCTGAACCCTGACCCCGAGTACAGTCCCCCAACCCTGAACCCCGAACCCTGACCCCGAGTACAGTCCCCCAACACTGACCCCTGACCACAAGTACAGTCCCCCAACCCTGAATCCTGACACCAAGTACAGTCCCCCAACCCTGAACACAGACCCCAAGTACAGTCCCCCAACCCTGAACCCTGAACCCAAGTACAGCCCCACAACCCTGAACTCCGAACACTGACCCGAAGTACAGTCCCCCAACTCTGATCCCTGACCCCTGCCCCCAAGAACAGTCCCCCAACCCTGAACCCCGAACCCTGACCCCAAGTACAGTCACCCAACCCTGAACCCTGACCCCAAGTACAGTCCCCCAACCCTGAACCCTGACCCCGAGTACAGTCCCCCAACCCTGAACCCCGAACCCTGACCCCGAGTACAGTCCCCCAACACTGAACCCTGACCCCTGACCCCAAGTACAGTCCCCCTACCCTGAACCCTGACCCCAAGTAAAGTCGCCCAACCCTGATCCCTGACCCCTGCCCCCAAGAACAGTCCCCCAAACCTGAACCCTGAACCCTGACCCCAATTACATTCCCCCAACCCTGAACCCTGAACTCTGACTCCAAGTACAGCCACCCCAACCCTGAACCCTGCCCCCCAGATTCAGAAAGACAGAAACTCAGAGACGCCGAGGGTCAGAGACGCAGGGAGACAGAGTCACAGAGACACAGGCAGTCAGAGACAGAGAGACACTCAGACACAGAGACACAGAGATTCGGAGACTCAGACCCAGAGAGACTCAGGGACACAGAGAGTCAGGGAAAATGAGACAGAGAGACACAGAGATTCAAAGACACTGAGAGACAGAAACTCCGAGACACAGAGACACAGACTGTCACCAATTCAGATACTCAGAGACACAGAGACAGAGACACGGAGAGTCTGAGACACAGAGACACCTGGACACAGACTCTGAGACTCAGAGACTCAGAGACACAGAGGAACCGAGACAGAGAGACACAGTGACTCAGTGACATAGAGAATCAGAAACTCAGTGAAACAGAGACACAGAGACAGAGAGATTCAGAGACTCGGAGACTCAGAGAAACAGGGACATAGAGACACATAGAAGCAGAGACTCTGGAACTCAGGGACTCAGAGACACAGAGATACAGGGACACAGAGAAACAGAGACTCAGAGACTCAGAGTCTAAGAGACTCAGAGACACAGAGACATAGAGACTCAGAGTCTAAGAGACTCAGAGACACACACACAGAGACAGAGAGACACAGACACTCAGAGACAAAAATCCTCAGAGATACAGAGACTGAAAGACAAAGAGAATCAGAGACATCAAGACAGAGACTCGCAGAGCCGAACAGTCACCCTAACCCTAACCTGAACGCTAACCCTAACCCTAACCCTAATGCCTAAACTCAACCCTAACCAGAACCCAGAACGTAACCCTAATGCCTAACCCTAACCCTAACTCTAACCCCAACAATGACACTAACTGTCAACATAAACCAAACCCTAATCTAACCATAACCATAACCCAGACTGTAACCCTAACACCAAACCCTCACCGTAATGCCTAACCCTAACCCTAACGCTAACACTAACTATAAACCAAAAGCTAACCCGAACCCTAACCCACACCGTAACCCTAACCCAGAACGTAACCCTAACAACAAACCCTAACCCTAATGCCAATCCCTAACCCTAACGCCGAACCCTAACCCTAACCCTAACACTAACACTAATCATAAACCTAAACCTAACCATAACCCAGACCGTAACACGAACACCAAACCCTAAGCCTAATGCCTAACCCTAATCCTAATCCTAACCCTAACCCTAACGCTAACACTAATCATAAAACTAACGCTAACCCGAACCCTAACCCAGACCATAAGCCGAACCCAAACACAAAACCCTAACCCGAATGCCAACACTAACCATAAACCTAACCCTAACCCGAACACCAAACCCTAACCCTAAAGCCTAACCATAACTCGAAAGCTAACCCGAGCCCTAACGCTAACAATAACCAGAAACCTAAACCTAACCTTAACCATAACACAGACCGTAACCCGAACCCGAGCACAAAACCCAAACCCTAATGCCTAACCCTAACCCAAACCCTAACTCTAACTCTAACTACAAACCTAAACCTAAACCTAAACCTAACCATAACCCAGAACGTAACCCTAACACCAACCATAAACCTAAACCTAACCCTAACACTAACCATAACCCAGAACGTAACCCTAACACCAAACCCAAACCCTAATGCCTAACCCTAACCCTAACCCTAACCCTAACCCTAACCCTAATGCCTAACCCTAACCCAAACCCTTACCCTAACACTAACACGAAGACAACCAAAAACCTACACCTAATCCTAACCCAGACCGTAACCCTAACCCAAACACCAAACCCCAACATCAAACTGTAACCCGAATGCCAAGTCTAACCCTAACCCTAACGCTAACACTAACCATAAACCAAAACCTAACCCTAACATACACCGTAACCCGAACCCTAACACCAAACTCTAACCCGAATGCCTCACCCGAACCCTAACCCGCTCATTAACTCTAACCCCTAACCCTAACCCCAACCATATCTCTAACACTAACCCTAATCCCAACAATAACCCTAACCCTAACCCTATCATTAACTTGAACCCCCAGCCCTAACCCCAACCATATCTCTAACACTAACCCTAATCCCAACAATAACCCTAACCCTAACCCTATCATTAACTCTAACCCCCAGCCCTAACCCCAACCATATCTCTAACACTAACCCTAATCCCAACAATAACCCTAACCCTAACCCTATCATTAACTCGAACCCCCAGCCCTAACCCCAACCATATCTCTAACACTAACCCTAATCCCAACAAAAACCCGAACCCTAACCCTATCATTAACTGTAACCCCTAACCCTAACCCCAACCATATCTCTAACACTAACCCTAATCCCAACAATAACCCTAACCCTAACCCTATCATTAACTCGAACCCCCAGCCCTAACCCCAACCATATCTCTAACACTAACCCTAATCCCAACAATAACCCTAACCCTAACCCTATCATTAACTCGAACCCCCAGCCCTAACCCCAACCATATCTCTAACACTAACCCTAATCCCAACAATAACCCTAACCCTAACCCTATCATTAACTCTAACCCCCAGCCCTAACCCCAACCATATCTCTAACACTAACGCTAATCCCAACAATAACCCTAACCCTAACCCTATCATTAACTCTAACCCCTAACCCTAACCCCAACCATATCTCTAACACTAACGCTAATCCCAACAATAACCCTAACCCTAACCCTATCATTAACTCTAACCCCCAGCCCTAACCCTAACCATATCTCTAACACTAACCCTAATCCCAACAATAACCCTAACCCTAACCATATCATTAACTCTAACCCACAGCCCTAACCCCAACCATATCTCTAACACTAACCCTAATCCCAACAATAACCCTAACCCTAACCCTATCATTAACTCTAACCCCCAGCCCTAACCCCAACCATATCTCTAACACTAACCCTAATCCCAACAATAACCCTAACCCTAACCCTATCATTAACTCTAACCCCTAACCCTAACCCCAACCATATCTCTAACACTAACCCTAATCCCAACAATAACCCGAACCCTAACCCTATCATTAACTCTAACCCCCAGCCCTAACCCCAACCATATCTCTAACACTAACCCTAATCCCAACAATAACCCTAACCCTAACCCTATCATTAACTCTAACCCCCAGCCCTAACCCCAACCATATCTCTAACACTAACCCTAATCCCAACAATAACCCGAACCCTAACCCTATCATTAACTCTAACCCCCAGCCCTAACCCCAACCATATCTCTAACACTAACCCTAATCCCAACAATAACCCTAACCCTATCATTAACTCTAACCCCCAGCCCTAACCCCAACCATATCTCTAACACTAACCCTAATCCCAACAATAACCCGAACCCTAACCCTATCATTAACTCTAACCCCCAGCCCTAACCCCAACCATATCTCTAACACTAACCCTAATCCCAACAATAACCCGAACCCTAACCCTATCATTAACTCTAACCCCCAGCCCTAATCCCAACCATATCTCTAACACTAACCCTAATCCCAACAATAACCCTAACCCTAACCCTATCATTAACTCTAACCCCCAGCCCTAACCCCAACCATATCTCTAACACTAACCCTAATCCCAACAATAACCCGAACCCTAACCCTATCATTAACTCTAACCCCCAGCCCTAACCCCAACCATATCTCTAACACTAACCCTAATCCCAACAATAACCCGAACCCTAACCCTATCATTAACTCTAACCCCCAGCCCTAACCCCAACCATATCTCTAACACTAACCCTAATCCCAACAATAACCCGAACCCTAACCCTATCATTAACTGTAACCCCTAACCCTAACCCCAACCATATCTCTAACACTAACCCTAATCCCAACAATAACCCGAACCCTAACCCTAATGCGAAACCCTAACCCGATCATGAACCCGAAACTGAACCTCAACCCTAATACAAGACCCTAACACTAACTCTAACCCTAATCGCTAACCATAACAGTAAAACTAACCCTAACCCTAACCCTAATCCCTAAACCGAACCTTAACACCTAACGTTAACCCTAACCTCAACCCTAACCCTAACCCTCACACCGAACCTGAACCCTAACTCTAATTTGAACCCTAACCCTCACCATAATCCAAACACCTAACCCTAACAACTATCCCGAACACGAACCCTAGCCCTAACATTAACCCTGACAATAATCCAAATACCAAATCCTAACCCTAACCCTAACTTTAATCCTAACCCTAAACCGAACCATAATCCAAACACCTAAACCCTAAATCTGACCCGAACACTAACCCTCACCTTAACTCTAATCCTAACCTGAACCCTAACATAACCCTAACTCTCAACCTAACCGTAACACGATCCAAAAACTCTAAACTTAACCCTAATCTGAACCTTAACCCTAACCCTAACCCATGCACTAGCCCTAACCCTAGCCCTAACACTAAATCTAATGCTAACCCGAGCCCTAAACCTAACCCTAACTCGAACCCTAATCTAAACCCTAACCCATCTCAAACTCAAACGCTAATCCTAACACAAAGACTAACGCGAACCCGAACCCCAATCCAAACCCGAACACTAACTCTAATTGTAAACCTAACCCAAACTCTAACCATAACCTTACCCATAATTCTAACACTAAACCTAAACCAAACGTTGACTCTAATGCTAACCCTAACCTAACCCTAATCCTATCCTGAACCCGAAACCTATCCCTATCGCTATCCTGAACCCGAATGCTAACTCTAACGCTAAAAATAACCCTAACCTAATTCGAACCCTAACTGTAATCCTAACCCTAACCCTAACTCTAACCCTAAGCCTATCCCTAAATCTAATCCTAACTCGCTCCCTAACCCTAACCCTAACCCTAACTCTAATCCTAACCCTAACCCTAACCCTAACTCTAACCCTAACCCTAACCCTAAGCACTAACCATAAACTTAACCCTAACTCGAATGCTAACCCGAACCTGACCCTATCCCTAACCCGAACCCTATCCCTATCCTTAAACCTAACGCTAAATCTAACAGTAGCCCTAAACCTAACCTAACTCTAACCCTAACTGTAATCCTAACCGTAACGCTACCTATCTCGAACACTAATCCTAATGCTATCCCGAACTCAAACCCTAATCCTAACTCGAACCCTAATCTAAACCCGAACCCAAACTCGAACCCAATCCCTAATCCTAACACTAAGACTAACCCTAACCCTAACTCTAATCCCATACCGAACTCTAACTCTAACGCTAATCCTAAACTTAACCTGAGCTCTAGCGCTAACCCTGTCACTATCCCAAAACCTAACACTATCCCTATCCCAAAACCTAACCCTATGGCGAACCATAACGCTAATTCTAACGCAAAGCCTAACTCTAAAGTAACTCTAACCCAAAATGTAATCCTAACCCTAACCCTAACTCTCACCCTAACCCTAACCCAAACTCTAATCCTAATCTTATCCCTAACTGTAACCCTAACCCTAAACCTAACTCGAACCCTAACTCTAACCCGAATCCTAACGATAACCCGAACCTTAAACCTAAGCCTAACTCTAACCCTAATCTAAAACCGAACCCAAACTACAACCCTCACCCTAATTCTAATCCTGACCCTAACCCTAAATCTAACGCTAAACCTAAATCTAACCCTAAACCTAACTTTAACCTGAACCCTATCCGTAACTCTAACCCTAACCCTAACCCTAACCCTAACCCTAATCCTAACCCGAACCCTAACCCTAAACCGAAACATAACTCTAACCCTAACCCTAATCCGAACACTAACCCAACCCTAACGCTAACCCTAGCCCTAAACCTAACCCTAATCTAAACCCTAACCCAAACATGAACCCAAACCCTAATCCGAACACTAAGACGAAATCTAACCCCAACTCGAATGCTAACCCTAAACCTAACCCAAACCCTTCACCCTAAACCAAACCATAATCCTAATGCTAACCCTAACCCTAACCCTAAATCTAACCATAACCCAAACACTAACCCGAGCCCTAAACCGAACCCTAACTCTAACCCTAATCTAAACCATATCCCAAACTCGAACCCAAACCCAAATCCGAACACGAAGACCAACCCTAACCCTATCCGTAACTCTAAACCTAACCCTAAACCTAACTCTAACTCTAATGCTAACACTAACCTAACCCTAAACCTTAGCCTAACCCTGACCATCACCCTAACTCTAATCCTAACCCTAACGCTAACTCTAACCCTAACTCTAACCTTCACCCTAAACCTAACCCTAACCCTAAATCTAACGCTAAATCTAACGCTAAGCCTAACCCTAACCTAACTGTAACCCTAACTGTAATCCTAACCCTAACGCTAACTCTAACCCTAACACTAAACATAACCCTAAATCTAATGCTAAATCTAACGCTAACCCTACCCCTAACCTAACTGTAACCCTAACTGTAATCCCAACCCGTACCCTAACTCTAACCCTAACACTAAACATAACCCTAAAACTAACCCGAAACCTAAACCTAATGCTAACTCTAACGCGAAGCCTAACCCTAACCTAACCCTAACCGAACTGTAATCCTAACCCTCACCCTAACTCTAACCTTAACCCTATCCCGAACTCTAATCCGAATCCTATCCCGAACCCTAACCCTAACCCTTAATCCTGACCCAAATCATAATCCTAATACTAACCCGAATACTAACCCTAACTCTAACCCTAACCCTAACCCTAACTCTAACCTGAACCCTAAAACTAACCTGAACCCTAACCCTAACTCTAACCCTAACCCTAACCCTAACTCTAACCTGAACCCTAAAACTAACCTGAACCCTAACCCTAACTCTAACCCTAACCCTAACCCTAACGCTAACCCGAGCCCTAAACCGAACCCTAACTCCAACGCTAATCTAAACCCTAACCCAAACTCAAACCCAAAACCAAATCCTAAAGCGAAGACTAACCCTAACCCTAATCCTATACCTAACCCTAACTCTAACGCAAACCCTAAACCTAACCCTAACTCTAGCACTAACCATGACTCTAACCCTAACCCTAAACCTAACCCTCACCCGAACTCGAACCCGAATCCTAAACCTAACTGTAACCTTAAGCCTAACTCTCGCCCGAACCCAAACGCTAACCCTAGCCCGAAACATAACCCTAACTCAAACCCTAATCTAAACCCTAAACAAAACTCGAACCCAAAACCTAACCCGATCACTAAGATTAACCCTAACCCTAAGTCTAATCCTAACCCTAACCCTAACTCTAACGCTAACCCTAACCCTAACCCTAACTCTAATGCTAACACTATCCTAACCCGAACCATAACCCTATCCCTAACCCTCACCCTATCGCTATCCCGAACCCTAACCCTATTCCGAACACTAACGCTAACTCTAACGCGAACCCTAACCCTAACCTAACTCTAACCCTAACTGTAATCCTAACCCTAACGCTAACCCTAACCCTAAACCTAATGTTCTTATGTTCTAATCCGAATATAAACCCGAACCCAAACTCAAACCCAAACCCTAAACCTAACACTAAGACTAACGCGAACACTAACTCTAATTCTAACCCTACACGTAACTCTAACCTGACCTCTAAGCCTAACCCTAACTCTAATGCTAACCCTAACCCTAATTCTAACCCAAACACCTAACCTGAAATCTAACCCCAACACGAACCCATACCCTAACTCTAATCTTAACCCAAAACATAACCCTAACCCTATCCCTAATGTACTAGCCCTAACCCCAGCCCTAACACTAAATCTAATGCTAACCTGAGCCCTGAACTTAACCCTCACTCTAACCTTAATCTAAACCCTAACCCAAACTCAAACCCAAACCCTAATCGAAACACTAAGACTAACCCTAAACCTAACCCTAACCCTAACACTAGCACTAACCCTAACACTAGCACTAACTCGAACGCTAACCCTAACCCTAACATTAACCCTAACACTAACGTTAACCCGAGCCCTAAACCGAATCCTAACTCTAACCCGAATCTAAACCATAACCCAAACTCGAACCCCAGCCCTAATCTGAACACTAAGACTAATCCTAACCCTATCCGTAATTCTAAACCTAAACCTAACTCTAATGCTAACCTGAACACTCTCCTTATCCCGAACCCTAACCCTATCTTTAACCTGAACATGAACTCGAATGCGAAACCTAACCCGAACCTAAATCTAACCCTAGCTGTAATCCTAACCCTAACCCTAACTCTAACCCAAAGACCATCCCAAACTCTAACCCTAACCCCATCCCTAACTCTAATCCTAACCCGAACCCGAACTCTAATCATAACCCTAACCCTAACCGTAACTGGAACCCAAACCCTAACACTAATCCCAACCCGAACTCTAATGCTAACCCTAACTAACCCTAACTCTAACTGTAACCCTAACCCTAAGCCTATCTCTAACCCTGTCCCTATCCCAAAACCTAACCCAATGCCAAAATCGAATGCTAATTCAAACGTTAACCCGAACCAAACTCTAACCCTAATTGTAATCCTAACACTAACTCTAACCCGAACCCTATCCATAATCTAATCCTAATCCTATCCCTCACTCTAACCATAACCCTAACTCTAACCCGAACCTATCCATAATCTAATCCTAATCCTATCCCTCACTCTAACCATAACCCTAACTCTAACCCGAACTCGAACCCAAACCCTTACCCTACCGCTAACTCTAATCCTAACCCTAACCTGAACAAAACTCTAACCCTAACTCTAACCCAAACTCTAACCTTAACCCGAACCCAAACCCTAATCCTAATACAAACCCTAATCCAAACCCTAATCCGAATACAAACCCTAACCCTAAAAGTAACCCTAACCCGAAACCTAACTCTAACCTTAACCCGAAACCTAACTCTAACCCGAACCCTAAATCTAACCCTAACCCTAACCCTAACACTAACCCTAGCCCCAAACCTAACCTGAATCTACACCCTAACCCAAACTCAAACCCTAATCCTAACACTAAGGCTAACTCTAACCCTAATTCTAATCCTAACCCTAACCTTAAATCTAACCCTAACCCTAACCCTAACCCTAACCATAATCCAAACACCTATCTCTAACACGAACACGAACACCTAATACTAACACGAAGACTAGCCCTAACCCTAACCATAATCAAAATACCGAATCCTAAACGTAACCCAAACCCAAACTCTAATCTTAACACGAACCCTAACCATAATCCAAACACGTAACCCTAAACCTAACCCGAACGCTAAACCTCACCTTACCCTATCTACAATCCTAACCCTAACCCTAACCATAATCCAAACACCTAACCCAAAACCTAACCCAAACCCTAAAACTAACCATAACTCTAACCTGAACCCTAATCCTGACCCTAATTCCAACCCTAACACTAACCCAAGCACGAGCCACACCCGAACCCTAACACTAAATCTAACACTAACTAGCCCTAAACCTAACCTGAACTCTAACCCTAATCTAAACCTGAACCCTAACTCGAACCTAAACCCGAATCCTAACACGAAGATGAACCCTAACCCGAACTCTAATCCTAACCTTAACCCTAACCCTAACTCTGACCATAACTCTAACCCTAACCCAATCCCGAATCTGAACCTGAACTCGAACCCGAACCCTAACTCTTATCCTAAACCTAACCTAACCCTAACTCTAACCCTAACACGAAGCTTAACCTATCCCTAACCCTAACCCTAACCCTAAACCTAACCCTAACTCTTATCCTAAACCTAACCTAACCCTAACTCTAACCCTAACACGAAGCTTAACCTATCCCTAACCCTAACCCTAACCCTAAAGCTAACTCTAACGCTAACCCTAACTGTAATCTTTACCGTATCTCTAACCCTAACCCTATCCCTAAGTCTAATCCTAACCCTATCCCCAACTCTAATCCTAACCCTAACCCTAACTCGAACCCAAATCGTAACCCTAACCTTAAGTCTAATTCTAACCTTAACCCTAACCCCAACCCTAACTCTAAACTTAACCGTAACCCAAACCCTAAACTTAATACTAACCCTAACATGAACCCTAATACGATCGAACCCAAAACCTAACCCGAACCCGAACACGAACCCGAACTCTAACCCTAACCCTAACCCTAAACCTAACTCTAACCCTAACCCTAGCCCTAAACCTAAAGACAGAGACAGACAGAGTAAGAGAGAGAGACAGAGTGAGAGAGACACATAGAGAGAGGCAGAGAGAGAGAGAGAGAGAGAGACAGAGGCAGAGAGGCAGTACAGGAGATGAACTCGAGGTCAGGGCTCAGGGTTCGGGAGCTGAACTCAGGGTCAGGGTCAGGGTTCAGGAGCTGAACATGGGGTCGGGTGAGTGCTCAGGGTTTAGGTCCTGTCCCCAGGGAAGGGCTCAGGAGCTGAACTCGGGGTCAGGTTTAAAAGAGTGCCCTACACTAAACAGAGATTTTAAACAGTGTCCTACACTAAACAGAGATTTTAAACAGTGCCCTACACTAAACAGAGATTTTAAACAGTACCCTACACTAAACAGAGATTTTAAACAGTGCCCTACACTAAACAGAGATTTTAAACAGTGTCCTACACTAAACAGAGATTTTAAACAGTGCCCTACACTAAACAGAGATTTTAAACAGTACCCTACACTAAACAGAGATTTTAAACAGTGCCCTACACTAAACAGAGATTTTAAACAGTGCCGTACACTAAACAGAGATTTTAAACAGTGCCCTACACTAAACAGAGATTTTAAACAGTACCCTACACTAAACAGAGATTTTAAACAGTACCCTACACTAAACAGAGATTTTAAACAGTGCCCTACACTAAACAGAGATTTTAAACAGTGCCCTACACTAAACAGAGATTTCAAACAGTGCCCTACACTAAACAGAGATTTTAAACAGTGCCGTACACTAAACAGAGATTTTAAACAGTGCCCTACACTAAACAGAGATTTTAAACAGTACCCTACACTAAACAGAGATTTTAAACAGTGCCCTACTCTAAACAGAGATTTTAAACAGTGCCCTACAGTAAACAGAGATTTTAAACAGTGCCCTACACTAAACAGAGATTTTAAACAGTACCCTACACTAAACGGAGATTTTAAACAGTGCCCTACACTAAACAGAGATTTTAAACAGTGCCCTACACTAAACAGAGATTTTAAACAGTATCCTACGATAAACAGAGATTTTAAACAGTGCCCGACACTAAACAGAGATTTTAAACAGTGCCCTACACTAAACAGAGATTTTAAACAGTGCCCTACACTAAACAGAGATTTTAAACAGTATCCTACGCTAAACAGAGATTTTAAACAGTGCCCTACACTAAACAGAGATTTTAAACAGTGCCCTCCACTAAACAGAGATTTTAAACAGTGCCATACACTAAACAGAGATTTTAAACAGTACCCTACACTAAACAGAGATTTTAAACAGTGCCATACACTAAACAGAGATTTTAAACAGTGCCATACACTAAACAGAGATTTTAAACAGTGCCCTACACTAAACAGAGATTTTAAACAGTACCCTACACTAAACAGAGATTTTAAACAGTACCCGACACTAAACAGAGATTTTAAACAGTACCCGACACTAAACAGAGATTTTAAACAGTACCTACACTAAACGGAGATTTTAAACAGTGCCGTACACTAAACAGAGATTTTAAACAGTGCCCGACACTAAACAGAGATTTTAAACAGTGCCCTACACTAAACAGAGATTTTAAACAGTGCCCTACACTAAACAGAGATTTTAAACAGTGCCCTACACTAAACAGAGATTTTAAACAGTACCCTACACTAAACAGAGATTTTAAACAGTGCCCTACTCTAAACAGAGATTTTAAACAGTACCCTACACTAAACAGAGATTTTAAACAGTGCCCTACACTAAACAGAGATTTTAAACAGTGCCCTACACTAAACAGAGATTTTAAACAGTACCCTACACTAAACGGAGATTTTAAACAGTGCCCTACACTAAACAGAGATTTTAAACAGTGCCCTACACTAAACAGAGATTTTAAACAGTATCCTACGCTAAACAGAGATTTTAAACAGTGCCCGACACTAAACAGAGATTTTAAACAGTGCCCTACACTAAACAGAGATTTTAAACAGTGCCCTACACTAAACAGAGATTTTAAACAGTGCCCTACGCTAAACAGAGATTTTAAACAGTGCCCTACGCTAAACAGAGATTTTAAACAGTGCCCTACACTAAACAGAGATTTTAAACAGTGCCCTACACTAAACAGAGATTTCAAACAGTGTCCTACACTAAACAGAGATTTTAAACAGTGCCCTATACTAAACAGAGATTTTAAACAGTACCCTACACTAAACAGAGATTTTAAACAGTGCCATACACTAAACAGAGATTTTAAACAGTGCCCTACACTAAACAGAGATTTTAAACAGTACCCTACACTAAACAGAGATTTTAAACAGTGCCCGACACTAAACAGAGATTTTAAACAGTACCCTACACTAAACAGAGATTTTAAACAGTGCCCTACACTAAACAGAGATTTTAAACAGTACCCTACACTAAACAGAGATTTTAAACAGTACCCGACACTAAACAGAGATTTTAAACAGTACCCGACACTAAACAGAGATTTTAAACAGTGCCCTACACTAAACAGAGATTTTAAACAGTACCCTACACTAAACGGAGATTTTAAACAGTGCCGTACAGTAAACAGAGATTTTAAACAGTGCCCTACACTAAACAGAGATTTTAAACAGTGCCCTACACTAAACAGAGATTTTAAACAGTGCCCTACACTAAACAGAGATTTTAAACAGTGCCCTACACTAAACAGAGATTTTAAACAGTATCCTAAGCTAAACAGAGATTTTAAACAGTGCCCTACACTAAACAGAGATTTTAAACAGTGCCCTACACTAAACAGAGATTTTAAACAGTGCCATACACTAAACAGAGATTTTAAACAGTACCCTACACTAAACAGAGATTTTAAACAGTGCCATACACTAAACAGAGATTTTAAACAGTGCCATACACGAAACAGAGATTTTAAACAGTGCCCTACACTAAACAGAGATTTTAAACAGTACCCTACACTAAACAGAGATTTTAAACAGTACCCGACACTAAACAGAGATTTTAAACAGTACCCGACACTAAACAGAGATTTTAAACAGTACCCTACACTAAACAGAGATTTTAAACAGTGCCCAACACTAAACAGAGATTTTAAACAGTATCCTACACTAAACAGAGATTTTAAACAGTGCCCTACACTAAACAGAGATTTTAGACAGTATCCTACACTAAACAGAGATTTTAAACAGTGCCCTACACTAAACAGAGATTTTAAACAGTGCCCTACACTAAACAGAGATTTTAAACAGTGCCCTACACTAAACAGAGATTTGAAACAGTGCCCGACACTAAACAGAGATTTTAAACAGTACCCTACACTAAACAGAGATTTTAAACAGTGCCCTACACTAAACAGAGATTTAAAACAGTGCCCTACACTAAACAGAGATTTTAAACAGTGCCCTACACTAAACAGAGATTTTAAACAGTACCCTACAGTAAGCAGAGATTTTTAACTGTACCCTACACTTAGCGGAGATTTTAAACAGTGCCCTACACTAAACAGAGATTTTAAACAGTGCCCTACACTAAACAGAGATTTTAAACAGTGTATTACACTAAACAGAGATTTTAAACAGTGCCCGACACTAAACAGAGATTTTAAACAGTACCCTACACTAATCAGAGATTTTAAACAGTACCCTACACTAAACAGAGATTTTAAACAGTACCCTACACTAAACAGAGATTTTAAACAGTGCCCGACACTAAACAGAGATTTTAAACTGTGCCCTACACTAAACTGAGATTTTAAACAGTGCCCTACACTAAACAGAGATTTTAAACAGTACCCTACAGTAAGCAGAGATTTTTAACTGTACCCTACACTTAGCGGAGATTTTAAACAGTGCCCTACACTAAACAGAGATTTTAAACAGTGCCCTACACTAAACAGAGATTTTAAACAGTGTATTATACTAAACAGAGATTTTAAACAGTGCCCTACACTAAACAGAGATTTTAAACAGTACCCTACACTCAACGGAGATTTTAAACAGTACCCTACACTAAACAGAGATTTTAAACAGTGCCCTACACTAAACAGAGATTTTAAACAGTACCCTACACTAAACAGAGATTTTAAACAGTGCCCTACACTAAACAGAGATTTTAAACAGTGCCCTTCACTAAACAGAGATTTTAAACAGTACCCTACACTAAACAGAGATTTTAAACAGTGCCCTACACTAAACAGAGATTTTAAACAGTGCCCTACACTAAACAGAGATTTTAAACAGTACACTAAAAGGCAATTTAGCATGGCCAATCCTCCTCTTGTATATAGTCTGGGACAGTAAGGGACAATTTAGCATGGCCAATCTACCTAATCTACACATCTTGGGACACTAATGTGCAATTTAGCATGGCCAATCCACCTAACCTACACAGCTTACACTCAGGGGAATTTAGCAATAAGGGATAATTTAGCATGGCCAATCCACCTCTTGTACACAGCTTGGGACACAAACGGGATTTTAACATGTCCAATTGACCTCTCATCCACATCTTTAGCATCTAAGGATGGCCAATCCAGGTCTGGTACACATCTTGGGACACTAAGGAACAATTTAGCATGGCAAATACACCTCCTGTACACATTGTGGAAGACTCAAGTGAATTTAGCGCGGTCAATCCACATCTTGTACACTGCTTGGGAGACAAAGCGGCAATTTAACAAGATCAGTTCACACCTCGTACACACCTTGGAATCCTAAGGGGAATTTAGCATCTCCAATCCATCTCTCACACACGGCTTGGGACACTAAGGAGCAATTTAGCATGACCAATCCACCCAACCCACACATCTTTGGCCGTGTCAGGGATTTTAACATCTCCAATTCTCATCCACATCTTGGGACACTCAGGGACAATTTAGCCTGGCCAATCCACCTCTCGTACACATCTTGGGACACTCAGGGGCAATTTATCATGGCCAATCCACCTCTCGTACGCATATTGGGACACTAAGGGGCAATTTATCATGGCCAATCCACCTCTCGTACGCATATTGGGACACTAAGGGGCAATTTATCATGGCCAATCCACCCAACCTACACATCTTAGTACACTATGGGGAATTTGGCATGGCCAATAAACCTAATCCACACATCTTGGGACACTAAGGGGCAATTTAGTCTGGCGGATCCACCTAACCTACAAATCTTGCGACACTGAGCGGCAAATTAGCATTTCCAATCCACCTAACCTACATATTTGGGACAGTAAGGGGCAATTTAGCACAGCCAATCCACCTAATCTACACACCTTGGAATAGGAAGGAGCAATTTAGCATGGCCAATTAACTGAACCCACACATCTTGGGACACTAAGGAACAATTTAGCATGGCCAATCGACTAAACCTACACATTTTGGGTGCTAAGGGGCCATTTATCATGGCCAATCCACCGCTCGTACACATCTTGGGACACTGAGGGGAATTTAGCCTGGCCAATCCACCTCATCTACAATAGTCTTCAGCCAGAGTGCTGAGCCGATGACCCTCCTGGCCTCCTCCAGTGGGCCCCAGCAACCCAGATATCAGTCCTCAGACACTTTGATTCACTCCATGTCATCTCAAGAAATGGCAGGAACAACAGCAAGATGGACTATTCTTTCAATGGGAAAAAATCCCAGCTGTGCAGAGGGATCTGGGCGTCCTTGTGCGGGAATCTCAAGGAGTTGGTTTGCAGCAGGGGATGAAGAAGGAAACTGGAATTTTGTCCTTCGTTGCTGGAGGGATGGAGTTTAAAAGCAGTGAGGTTATGTATAAGGTGCTGGGGAGGACACATCTGGAGTTACTGTGGACAGTTTTGGTCTCCTGACTTGAGAAAAGGATATCCTGGGGGTGCAGAGGAGACTCACTGGGTCTCCCCAAACTGACAGAATTGTTCAAACAAGAGTTGGCCGTGACACAGATAACAGCCAAAGAGGGAAGAAATATTGGTGTAAAACAGGGACTGGGACAGGCCTCAGATGAGGAAGGACAGAATTGGAGAAGATAGGGGGTGCTGGGGGTGCTGGGGGTGGGGGTAAAAAGAGACAAGACAGCGTTAGGGGAAGGAAAGGAAAAATAATAGCTCCAGAGGCAACACAACAGACCTTATTCCAGATGGAGTCGGCCACACTGCAGAGGACACACTTGGTCAGTTTCAGGGAGAATTGTTGGTGGTGGAAGAGATGATGGAGACAGGGGGGTAACATTCAGTCTACACAAGTGGAACCAGGGCAACATTTGGTGACCAAGGTGTGAAAGCAGCTGAGGGGGATCCACGGGAATGCTCGCAAATGGATTTCACAGGATCGTTCCCTGGAATAAAAGGGAAAAACTTCCTGTTTAGCGATTACTGATCGATGCATTTCCATCTCAAACCGTGGCTACGATATTGGCCAGTGGGATAATATCCAGGCGGGGAATCCCTCTTCAGTTAGACTCAGAACTGGCTGCACAGGGGGGAGAGTTTGAGGAAAGTCTTTAGGGATCAGACAGAGATTTCACCACCCACAGAGTTCAGGATTGGGAGAACGGATGAACAGAAGAACAGCTGAGCCAACACCGTGATGGATGGAGGAAGCGATCGGGTCCAGTTTTTCCTGCAGGACAACAGAGAGCCACTCTTTCCAGGGGGATATGGGGTTAACACCTTTCCAACCAGTGAGTGGTCGGGCAAACGGGAGGAGGAGAGTGAGTGGGAGACAGAGAGGCAGAGTTTGAGGGACTGAGTGAACATTCTCCCAAACAACATCAACAGTGATGGGATAAGCTTGGCAGAAAGGGAATCCTCCCAAACTGCCGACACCAGGAGACTGGGCTACGGGGAAACTAATAAGGAACGATTCTGTGTCAGGTGGGAAAAGGAGCTTTTGCTGTATTAACCACCAGACAGACACGGTCCTCAGTTGATGAGGAGTCTGGCCTGCGATAGAGAGACGGGCTGGGCTAAAACATAACCCAAACCAACAGCCTGGTATGGGTGAGATTCCCCAGTAAGAGACTGACAGAGACATCACTAACAATGTGGGATCATTCCCATTTGTAAATAGATATCAGGTTCGATAAAATGACAGTCGGAGAGAATTAATAGATAAGCAATGTGAGTAACTGAGAATATTGATAAAATTTACCTCTGAGACTGTTCGTGAGTCAAAATACAGCGGGTTTTTATTTCAAAGCTCTGGGTTTTAACCCAGACATGTGGGAGAAACGGGTTCCAAACAAGGACTGCCGGACTGCTCCTGGAACACAAATAGAAGCCAGTATTTATACATCGGGAGTTTTAGTTACAAACAGGACAGAAACTCGCAATTCCGGTCACCGAGACTCACACCTGACCATCTATATTCACACCTGACCATCTATATTAACACCTGACCATCTAAACTCACACATGAACATCGATACTCACACCTGACCATTTATATTCACACCTGACCATCTATACTCACACCTGACCATCTAAACGCACACATGAACATCGATATTCACACCTGACCATCTATACTCACACTTGACCATCTATACTCACACCTGACCATCTATACTCACACATGAACATCGATACTCACACATGAACATCGATACTCACACCTGACCATCTATATTCACACCTGACCATCTATATTCACACCTGACCTTCTATACTCACACCTGACCATCTATATTCACACCTGACCTTCTATACTCACACCCGACGATCTATACTCACACCCGACCATCTATATTAACACACGACAATCTATACTCACACCCGACCATCTATACTCACACCTGACCATCTATATTCACACCTGACCTTCTATACTCACACCTGACCATCTATATTCACACCTGACCTTCTATACTCACACCCGACGATCTATACTCACACCCGACCATCTATATTAACACACGACAATCTATACTCACACCCGACCATCTATACTCACACCTGACCATCTATACTCACACATGACCATCTATACTCACACCCGACCATCTATACTCACACCCGACCATCTATACTCACACCTGACCATCTATATTCACACCTGACCATCTATATTCACACCTGACCATCTATATTCACACCTGACCATCTATATTCACACCTGACCATCTATACTCACACCTGACCATCTATATTCACACCTGACCATCTATACTCACACCTGACCATCTATACACACACCTGACCATCTATACTCACACCTGACCATCTATACTCACACCTGACCATCTATATTCACGCCTGACCATCTATACTCACGCCTGACCATCTATACTCACGCCTGACCATCTATACACACACCTGACCATCTATATTCACACCTGACCATCGATATTCACACCTGACCATCTATACTCACACCTGACAATCTATACTCACACCTGACCATCTATATACACACCCGACCATCTGTATTCACACCTGACCATCGACACTCACACCTGACCATCTATACTCTCACCTGACCATCTATATTAACACCTGACCATCTATACTCACACCTGACCAAGTATATTCACACCTGACCATCTATATACACACCCGACCATCTATATTCACACCTGACCATCTATACTCACACCTGACCATCTATACTCACACCTGACCATCTATATTCACACCTGACCATCTATACTCACACCTGACCATCTATATTCACACCTGACCATCTATATTCACACCTGACCATCTATACTCACACTTGACCATCTATATTCACACCTGACCATCTATACTCACACCCGACCATCTATATTAACACCTGACCATCTATATTCACACCTGACCATCTATACTCACACCTGACCATCTATATTAACACCTGACCATCTATACTCACACCTGACCATCTATATTAACACCTGACCATCTATATTCACACCTGACCTTCTATATTAACACCTGACCATCTATACTCACACCTGACCATCTATACTCACACCTGACCATCTATATTCACACCTGACCATCTATATTAACACCTGACCATCTATACTCACACCTGACCATCTATACTCACACCTGACCATCTATATTCACACCTGACCATCTATATTAACACCTGACCATCTATACTCACACCTGACCATCTATACTCACACCAGACCATCTATATTAACACCTGACCATCTATACTCACACCTGACCATCTATACTCAAACCTGACCATCTATACTCACACCTGACCATCTATATTCACACCTGACCATCTATACTCACACCTGACCATTTATACTCACACCTGACCATCTATACTCACACCTGACCATCTATATTCACACCTGACCATCAAAACTCACACCTGACCATCTATATTCACCCCTGACCATCAATATTAACACCTGACCATCCATACTCACAATTGACCATCTACACTCACACCTGACCATCGATACTCACACCTGTCCATCTATATTCACACCTGACCATCTATATTCACACCTGACCTTCTAGACTCACACCTGACCATCTATACTCACACCTGACCATCTATATTCACACCTGACCAACTATACTCACACCTGACCATCCATACTCACAACTGACCATCTATATTCACACCTGACCTTCTATACTCACACCTGACCATCTATAATCACACCTGACCATCTATATTCACACCTGACCTTCTATACTCACACCCGACCATCCATAATCACACCCGACCATCCATATTCACACCTGACCAACTATACTCACACCTGACCATCTATACTCACACCTGACCATCTATACTCACACCTGACCATCTATATTCACACCTGACCTTCTATACTCACACCCGACCATCTATACTCACACCCGACCATCTATACTCACAACCGACCATCTATATTAACACCCAACCATCTATACTCACACCCGACCATCTACATTCACACCTGACCATCTGCACTCACACCTGACTATCTATACACACACCTGACCATCTATACTCACACCTGACCATCTATACTCACACCTGACCATCGATACTCACACCTGACCATCCATACTCACACCTGACCATCTATACTCACACCTGACCATCTATACTCACACCTGACCATCTATATTCACACCTGACCATCTATACTCACACCTGACCATCTATACTCACACCTGACCATCTATATTAACACCTGACCATCTATTCTCACACCTGACCATCTATACTCACACCTGACCATCTATATTCACACCTGACCATCTATATTCACACCTGACAATCTTTACTCACACCTGACCATCTATACTCACACCTGACCATCTACACTCACACCTGACCATCTATATTCACACCTGACCATCTATACTCACACCTGACCATCTATATTAACACCTGACCATCTATTCTCACACCTGACCATCTATACTCACACCTGACCATCTATATTCACACCTGACCATCTATATTCACACCTGACAATCTATACTCACACCTGACCATCTACACTCACACCTGACCATCTACACTCACACCTGACCATCTATATTCACACCTGACAATCTATACTCATACCTGACCATCAATGCTCACACCTGACCATCTATATTCACACCTGACCATCTATATTCACACCTGACCATCCATACTCACACCCGACCATCTATACTCACACCTGACCATCTATATTCACACCTGACCATTTATACTCACACCCGACCATCTATATTCACACCTGACCATCTATATTCACACCTGACCATCGATATACACACCCGATCATCTATATTCACACCAGACCATCTATATTCACACTTGACCGTGTATAATCACAACTGACCATCTATATTCACACCCGACCATCTACATTCACACCTCACCATCTAAACTCACACCTGACCATCTATATTCACACCTGACCATCTATATTCACACCTGACCATCTATACTCACACCTGACCATCTATACTCACACCTGACCATCTATATGCACACCTGACCATCTATATTAACACCTGACCATCTATACTCACACCTGACCATCTACACTCACACCTAACCATCTATATTCACACCTGACCATCTATATTCACACCTGACCATCTATACTCACACCTGACCATCTATATTCACACCTGACCATCTACGCTCACACTCGACCATCTATATTCACACCTGACCATCTATTCTCACACCTGACCATCTATATTCACACCTGACCATCTACGCTCACACCCGACCATCTATATTCACACCTGACCATCTATACTCACACCCGACCATCTATATTCACACCTGACCATCTATACTCACACCTGACCATCTATACTCACACCTGACCACCTATATTCACACCTGACCTTCTATACTCACACCTGACGATCTATACTCACACCCGACCATCTATATTAACACACGACAATCTATACTCACACCCGACCATCTACATTCACACCTGACCAACTATACTCACACCTGACCATCTATAGTCACACCTGACCATCTATACTCAAACCTTACCATCTATACTCACACCTGACCATCTACATTCACACCTGACCTTCTATATTCACACCTGACTATCTATACTCACACCTGACCATCTATATTCACACCTGACCTTCTATACTCACACCCAACCATCTATACTCACACCCGACCATCCATATTCACACCTGACCAACTATACTCACACCTGACCATCTATACTCACACCTGACCATCTATACTCACACCTGACCATCTATATTCACACCTGACAATCTATATTCAAACCTGACCTTCTATATTCACACCTGAGCATCTATATTCACACCTGACCATCTATTTTCACAACTGACCATCTATACTCACACCTGACCATCTATACTCACACCTGACCATCTATATTCACACCTGACCATCGATACTCACACCTGACCATCTATACTCACACCTGAGCATCTATATTCACACCTGACCATCTATACTCACACCTGACCATCTATATTCACACCTGACCATCAAAACTCATGCCTGACCATCTATACTCACACCTGACCATCTATACTCACACCTGACCATCTATATTCACACCTGACCATCGATATTCACACCTGACCATCTATACTCACACCTGACCATCTATACTCACACCTGACCATCTATATACACACCCGACCATCTATATTCACACCGGACCATCTACACTCACACCTGTCCAGCTATACTCACACCTGACCATCTATATTCACACCTGACCATCTATACTCACACCTGACCAAGTATATTCACACCTGACCATCTATATACACACCCGACCATTTATATTCACACCTGACCATCTATACTCACACCTGACCATCTATACTCACACCTGACCATCTATATTCACACCTGACCATCTATATTCACACCCGACCAACTATATTCAAACCTGACCATCTATATTCACACCTGACCATCTATACACACACCTGACCATCTATACTCACACCTGACCATCTATATTATCACCTGACCATCTATATTCACACCTGACCATCTATACTCACACCCGACCATCTATATTCACACCTGACTATCTATACTCACACCTGAACATCTATACTCACACCTGACCACCTATATTCACACCTGACCATCTATATTCACACCTGACCATCTATTCTGACACCTGACGATCTATATTCAGACCTGACCATCTACACTCACACCTGGCCATCTATACTCACACCTGACCATCTATACTCACACCCGACCATCTATATTCACACCTGACCATCTAAACTCACACCTGACCATCTATATTCACACCTGACCATCTATACTCACACCTGACCATCGGTACTCACACCTGACCATCTATATTCACACCTGACCATCTATATTCACACCTGACCATCTATATTAACACCTGACAATCTATACTCACACCTGACGTTCTATATTCACACCAGACCATCTTTATTCAGACCGGACCATCTAAACTCACACCTGACCATGTAGTTCACCCCTGACCATTGAGACTCACACCTGACCATCTATATTCACACTTGACAGTCTATACTCACACCTGACCATCTATATTCACACCTGACCATCTATACTCACACCTGACCATCTATATTCACAACTGACCATCTGTATTAACACCTGACCATCTATACTCACACCTGACCATCTATACTCACACCTGACCATCTATACTCACACCTGACCATCTATACTCACACCTGACCATCTATATTCACACCTGACCATCTATACTCACACCTGACCATCTATACTCACACCTGACCATCTATATTCACACCTGACCATCTATACTCACACCTGACCATCTATACTCACACCTGACCATCTATACTCACACCTGACCATCTATATTCACACCTGACCATCTATACTCACACCTGACCATCTATATTCACACCTGACCATCTATACTCACACCTGACCATCTATATTCACACCTGACCATATATACTCACACCCGACCATCTATATTCACACCTGACCATCTATACTCACACCTGACCATCTATACTCACACCTGACCATCTATATTCACACCTGACCATCTATACTCCCACCCGACCATCTATATTCACACCTGACAATCTATACTCACACCCGACCATCTATACTCACACCTGACCATCTATACTCACACCCGACCATCTATATTCACACCTGACCATCTATATTCACACCTGACCATCCGTACTCACACCTGACCATCTATACTCAAACCCGACCATCTATATTCACACCTGACCATCTATACTCACACCCGACCATCTATACTGACACCTGACCATCTACACTCACACCTGACCATCTATACTCACACCTGACCATCTATATTAACACCTGACAATCTATACTCACACCTGACCATCTATACTCACACCTGACCATCTATATTAACACCTGACCATCTATATTCACCACCAGACCATCTATATTCACACCTGACCATCTTTATTCACACCGGACCATCGAGACTCACACCTGACCATCGATATTCACACTTGACCATCTATACTCACACCTGACCATCTATATTCACACCTGACCATCTAAACTCACACCTGACCATCTATATTCACACCTGACCATCTATATTCACACCTGACCATCTATATTAACACCTGACCATCTATATTCACACCAGACCATCTATATTAACACCTGACCATCTATACTCACACCTGACCATCTATACTCACACCCGACCATCTATACTCACACCTGACCATCTATACTCACACCTGACCATCTATACTCACACCTGACCATCTATATTCACACCTGACCATCTATACTCACACCTGACCATCTATATTAACACCTGACCATCTAAACTCACACCTGACCATCTAGATTCACACCTGACCATCTATATTCACACCTGACCATCTATCCTCACACCGACCATCTATACTCACTCCCGACCATCTACATTCACACCTGACCATCTATACTCACACCCGACCATCTATATTCACACCTGACCATCTGTACTCACACCTGACCATCTATGTAAATACCTGACCATCTATACGAACACCCGACCATCTATAATCACACCTGACCATCTACATTCACACCTGACCATCTATACTCACACCTGACCATCTACACTCACACCTGACCATCTATGTAAATACCTGACCATCTATACGAACACCCGACCATCTATAATCACACCTGACCATCTATATTCACACCTGACCATCTATACTCACACCTGACCATCTACATTCACACCTGACCATCTATACTCACACCTGACCATCTATATTCACACCTGACCATCTATACTCACACCTGACCATCTATATTCACACCTGACCATATATACTCACACCCGGCCATCTATATTCACACCTGACCATCTATACTCACACCTGACCATCTATACTCACACCTGACCATCTATATTCACACCTGACCATCTATACTCCCACCCGACCATCTATATTCACACCTGACAATCTATACTCACACCCGACCATCTATATTCACACCTGACCATCTATACTCACACCCGACCATCTATATTCACACCTGACCATCTATATTCACACCTGACCATCCAAACTCACATCTGACCATCTATACTCAAACCCGACCATCTATATTCACACCTGACCATCTATATTCACACCTGACCATCTATATTCACACCTGACCATCTATATTCACACCTGACCATCTACACTCACACCTGACCATCTATATTCACACCTGACCATCTATATTCACACCTGACCATCCAAACTCACACCTGACCATCTATATTCAAACCCGACCATCTATATTCACACCTGACCATCTATATTCACACCTGACCATCTATACTCACACCCGACCATCTATATTCACACCTGACCATCTATATTCACACCTGACCATCTATATACACACCCGACCATCCATATTCACACCTGACCAACTATACTCACACCTGACCATCTATACTCACACCTGACCATCTATACTCACACCTGACCATCTATATTCACACCTGACCTTCTATACTCACACCCGACCATCTATACTCACACCCGACCATCTATACTCACAACCGACCATCTATATTAACACCCAACCATCTATACTCACACCCGACCATCTACATTCACACCTGACCATCTGCACTCACACCTGACTATCTATACACACACCTGACCATCTATACTCACACCTGACCATCTATACTCACACCTGACCATCGATACTCACACCTGACCATCCATACTCACACCTGACCATCTATACTCACACCTGACCATCTATACTCACACCTGACCATCTATATTCACACCTGACCATCTATACTCACACCTGACCATCTATACTCACACCTGACCATCTATATTAACACCTGACCATCTATTCTCACACCTGACCATCTATACTCACACCTGACCATCTATATTCACACCTGACCATCTATATTCACACCTGACAATCTATACTCACACCTGACCATCTATACTCACACCTGACCATCTACACTCACACCTGACCATCTATATTCACACCTGACCATCTATACTCACACCTGACCATCTATATTAACACCTGACCATCTATTCTCACACCTGACCATCTATACTCACACCTGACCATCTATATTCACACCTGACCATCTATATTCACACCTGACAATCTATACTCACACCTGACCATCTACACTCACACCTGACCATCTACACTCACACCTGACCATCTATATTCACACCTGACAATCTATACTCATACCTGACCATCAATGCTCACACCTGACCATCTATATTCACACCTGACCATCTATATTCACACCTGACCATCCATACTCACACCCGACCATCTATACTCACACCTGACCATCTATATTCACACCTGACCATCGATATACACACCCGATCATCTATATTCACACCAGACCATCTATATTCACACTTGACCGTGTATAATCACAACTGACCATCTATATTCACACCCGACCATCTATATTCACACCTCACCATCTAAACTCACACCTGACCATCTATATTCACACCTGACCATCTATATTCACACCTGACCATCTATACTCACACCTGACCATCTATACTCACACCTGACCATCTATATTCACACCTGACCATCTATATTAACACCTGACCATCTATACTCACACCTGACCATCTACACTCACACCTAACCATCTATATTCACACCTGACCATCTATATTCACACCTGACCATCTATACTCACACCTGACCATCTATATTCACACCTGACCATCTACGCTCACACCCGACCATCTATATTCACACCTGACCATCTATTCTCACACCTGACCATCTATATTCACACCTGACCATCTACGCTCACACCCGACCATCTATATTCACACCTGACCATCTATACTCACACCCGACCATCTATATTCACACCTGACTATCTATACTCACACCTGACCATCTATACTCACACCTGACCACCTATATTCACACCTGACCTTCTATACTCACACCTGACGATCTATACTCACACCCGACCATCTATATTAACACACGACAATCTATACTCACACCCGACCATCTACATTCACACCTGACCAACTATACTCACACCTGACCATCTATAGTCACACCTGACCATCTATACTCAAACCTTACCATCTATACTCACACCTGACCATCTACATTCACACCTGACCTTCTATGTTCACACCTGACTATCTATACTCACACCTGACCATCTATATTCACACCTGACCTTCTATACTCACACCCAACCATCTATACTCACACCCGACCATCCATATTCACACCTGACCAACTATACTCACACCTGACCATCTATACTCACACCTGACCATCTATACTCACACCTGACAATCTATATTCAAACCTGACCTTCTATATTCACACCTGAGCATCTATATTCACACCTGACCATCTATTTTCACAACTGACCATCTATACTCACACCTGACCATCTATACTCACACCTGACCATCTATATTCACACCTGACCATCGATACTCACACCTGACCATCTATACTCACACCTGAGCATCTATATTCACACCTGACCATCTATACTCACACCTGACCATCTATATTCACACCTGACCATCAAAACTCATGCCTGACCATCTATACTCACACCTGACCATCTATACTCACACCTGACCATCTATATTCACACCTGACCATCGATATTCACACCTGACCATCTATACTCACACCTGACCATCTATACTCACACCTGACCATCTATATACACACCCGACCATCTATATTCACACCGGACCATCTACACTCACACCTGTCCAGCTATACTCACACCTGACCATCTATATTCACACCTGACCATCTATACTCACACCTGACCAAGTATATTCACACCTGACCATCTATATACACACCCGACCATTTATATTCACACCTGACCATCTATACTCACACCTGACCATCTATACTCACACCTGACCATCTATATTCACACCTGACCATCTATATTCACACCCGACCAACTATATTCAAACCTGACCATCTATATTCACACCTGACCATCTATACACACACCTGACCATCTATACTCACACCTGACCATCTATATTATCACCTGACCATCTATATTCACACCTGACCATCTATACTCACACCCGACCATCTATATTCACACCTGACTATCTATACTCACACCTGAACATCTATACTCACACCTGACCACCTATATTCACACCTGACCATCTATATTCACACCTGACCATCTATTCTGACACCTGACGATCTATATTCACACCTGACCATCTACACTCACACCTGGCCATCTATACTCACACCTGACCATCTATACTCACACCCGACCATCTATATTCACACCTGACCATCTAAACTCACACCTGACCATCTATATTCACACCTGACCATCTATACTCACACCTGACCATCGGTACTCACACCTGACCATCTATATTCACACCTGACCATCTATATTCACACCTGACCATCTATATTAACACCTGACAATCTATACTCACACCTGACGTTCTATATTCACACCAGACCATCTTTATTCAGACCGGACCATCTAAACTCACACCTGACCATGTATGTTCACCCCTGACCATTGAGACTCACACCTGACCATCTATATTCACACTTGACAGTCTATACTCACACCTGACCATCTATATTCACACCTGACCATCTATACTCACACCTGACCATCTATATTCACAACTGACCATCTGTATTAACACCTGACCATCTATACTCACACCTGACCATCTATACTCACACCTGACCATCTATACTCACACCTGACCATCTATACTCACACCTGACCATCTATATTCACACCTGACCATCTATACTCACACCTGACCATCTATACTCACACCTGACCATCTATATTCACACCTGACCATCTATACTCACACCTGACCATCTATACTCACACCTGACCATCTATACTCACACCTGACCATCTATATTCACACCTGACCATCTATACTCACACCTGACCATCTATATTCACACCTGACCATCTATACTCACACCTGACCATCTATATTCACACCTGACCATATATACTCACACCCGACCATCTACATTCACACCTGACCATCTATACTCACACCTGACCATCTATACTCACACCTGACCATCTATATTCACACCTGACCATCTATACTCCCACCCGACCATCTATATTCACACCTGACAATCTATACTCACACCCGACCATCTATACTCACACCTGACCATCTATACTCACACCCGACCATCTATATTCACACCTGACCATCTATATTCACACCTGACCATCCATACTCACACCTGACCATCTATACTCAAACCCGACCATCTATATTCACACCTGACCATCTATACTCACACCCGACCATCTATACTGACACCTGACCATCTACACTCACACCTGACCATCTATACTCACACCTGACCATCTATATTAACACCTGACAATCTATACTCACACCTGACCATCTATACTCACACCTGACCATCTATATTAACACCTGACCATCTATATTCACACCAGACCATCTATATTCACACCTGACCATCTTTATTCACACCGGACCATCGAGACTCACACCTGACCATCGATATTCACACTTGACCATCTATACTCACACCTGACCATCTATATTCACACCTGACCATCTATACTCACACCTGACCATCTATATTCACACCTGACCATCTATATTCACACCTGACCATCTATATTAACACCTGACCATCTATATTCACACCAGACCATCTATATTAACACCTGACCATCTATACTCACACCTGACCATCTATACTCACACCTGACCATCTATACTCACACCTGACCATCTATATTCACACCTGACCATCTATACTCACACCTGACCATCTATATTAACACCTGACCATCTATATTCACACCAGACCATCTATATTAACACCTGACCATCTATACTCACACCTGACCATCTATAATCACACCCGACCATCTATATTCACACCTGACCATCTATACTCACACCCGACCATCTATACTCACACCTGACCATCTATACTCACACCTGACCATCTATACTCACACCTGACCATCTATATTCACACCTGACCATCTATACTCACACCTGACCATCTATATTAACACCTGACCATCTAAACTCACACCTGACCATCTAGATTCACACCTGACCATCTATATTCACACCTGACCATCTATCCTCACACCGACCATCTATACTCACTCCCGACCATCTACATTCACACCTGACCATCTATACTCACACCCGACCATCTATATTCACACCTGACCATCTGTACTCACACCTGACCATCTATGTAAATACCTGACCATCTATACGAACACCCGACCATCTATAATCACACCTGACCATCTACATTCACACCTGACCATCTATACTCACACCTGACCATCTACACTCACACCTGACCATCTATGTAAATACCTGACCATCTATACGAACACCCGACCATCTATAATCACACCTGACCATCTATATTCACACCTGACCATCTATACTCACACCTGACCATCTACATTCACACCTGACCATCTATACTCACACCTGACCATCTATATTCACACCTGACCATCTATACTCACACCTGACCATCTATATTCACACCTGACCATATATACTCACACCCGGCCATCTATATTCACACCTGACCATCTATACTCACACCTGACCATCTATACTCACACCTGACCATCTATATTCACACCTGACCATCTATACTCCCACCCGACCATCTATATTCTCACCTGACAATCTATACTCACACCCGACCATCTATATTCACACCTGACCATCTATACTCACACCCGACCATCTATATTCACACCTGACCATCTATATTCACACCTGACCATCCAAACTCACATCTGACCATCTATACTCAAACCCGACCATCTATATTCACACCTGACCATCTATATTCACACCTGACCATCTATACTCACACCTGACCATCTATATTCACACCTGACCATCTACACTCACACCTGACCATCTATATTCACACCTGACCATCTATATTCACACCTGACCATCCAAACTCACACCTGACCATCTATATTCAAACCCGACCATCTATATTCACACCTGACCATCTATATTCACACCTGACCGTCTATACTCACACCCGACCATCTATATTCACACCTGACCATCTATATTCACACCTGACCATCTATATACACACCCGACCATCTATATTCACACCTGACCATCTAAACTCACACCTGACCACCTATATTCACACCTGACCATCTATACTCACACCTGACCATCCATATTCAAACCTGACCATCTATACTCACACCTGACCATCTATACTCACACCTGACCATCTACACTCACACATGACCATCGATACTCACACCTGACCATCTATATTCACACCTGACCTTCTATACTCACACCCGACCATCTATACTCACACCCGACCATCTATATTATCTCCCGACCATCTATACTCACACCCGAACATCTATATTCACGCCTGACCAACTATACTCACACCTGACCATCTATACTCACACCTGACCATCTATATTCACACCTGACCATCTATAGTCACACCTGACCACCCATTGTCACAGCTGACCTTCTATACTCACACCTGACCATCTATACTCACACCCGACCATCTGTATTAACACCCGACCATCTATATTCACACCTGACCATCTAAACTCACACCTGACCATCTATATTCACACCTGGCCTTCTATTCTCACACCTGACCATCTATACTCACACCTGCCCATCAATATTCACACCGGACGATCAATATACACACCTGACCATCTATACTCATACCTGACAATCTATATTCACACCTGACCATCTAAATTCACACCTGACCATCTATATTCACACCTGACCATCTATATTCACACCTGACCATCTATATTCACACCTGACCATCTATACTCACACCTGACCATCTATATTCACAGCTGACCTACTATACTCACACCCGACCATCTATACTCACACCCGACCATCCATATTAACTCCCGACCATCTATACTCACACCCGACCATCTATATTCACAGCTGACCAACTATACTCACACCTGACCATCTATACACACACCTGACCATCTACACGCACACCTGACCATCTATACTCACACCTGACCATCTATATTCACACCTGACCATCTATACTCACACATGACCATCTATATTCACACCTGACCATCTATTCTCACACCCGACCATCCATACTCACACCCGACCATCTATATTATCTCCCGACCATCTATAATCACACCCGACCATCTATATTCACACCTGACCAACTATACTCACACCTGACCATCTATACTAACACCTGACCATCTATACTCACACCTGACCATCTATACTCACACCTGACCATCTATGTTCACACCTGACCATCTATAGTCACACCTGACCATCTATAGTCACAGCTGACCTTCTATACTCACACCTGACCATCTATACTCACACCCGACCATCTATATTAACACCCGACCATCTATATACACACCTGGCCATCTATACTCACACCTGACGTTCTATATTCACACCTGACCATCAATTGTCACACCTGACCAACTATACTCACGCCCGACCATCTATATTCACACCTGACGATCGATACTCACACCTGACCTTCTATATTAACACCTGACCATCTATACTCACACCTGCCCATCAATATTCACGCTGGACCATCTATATACACACCTGACCATCTAAAATCATACCGGACCATCTATATTCACACCTGACCATCTAAATTCACACCTGACCATCTCTATTCACACCTGACCATCTATATTCACACCTGACCATCTATATTCACACCTGACCATCTATACTCACACCTGAACATCTATACTCACACCTGACCATCTATATTCACACCTGACCATCTATATTCACGCCTGACCATCTATACTCACACCTGACCATCTATACTCACACCTGACCATCAATACTCACACCTGACCATCTATATTCACACCTGACCGTCTATACTCACACCCGACCATCTATATACACACCTGCCCATCTATACTCACACCCGACCATCTATATTCACACCTGACCATCTATACTCACACCCGACCATCTATATTCACACCTGACCATCTATACTCACACCCGACCATCTATATTCACACCTGACCATCTATACTCACACCTGACCATCTATACTCACACCTGACCGTGTGTACTCACACCCGACCATCTATGTAAATACCTGACCATCTATACTCACACCCGACCATCTATATTCACACCTGACCGTGTGTACTCACACCCGACCATCTATATACACACCTGACCATCTATACTCACACCCGACCATCTATATTCACACCTGACCGTCTATACTCACACCCGACCATCTATATTCACACCTGACCATCTATACTCACACCCGACCATCTATATTCACACCTGACCGTGTGTACTCACACCCGACCATCTATATTCACACCTGACCATCTATACTCACACCTGACCATCTATACTCACACCTGACCGTGTGTACTCACACCCGACCATCTATATACACACCTGACCATCTATACTCACACCCGACCATCTATATTCACACCTGACCGTCTATACTCACACCTGACCATCTATATTCACACCTGACCATCTATACTCACACCCGACCATCTATATTCACACCTGACCATCTATACTCACACCTGACCATCTATACTCACACCTGACCACCTATACTCACACCTGACCTTCTATTCTCACACCTGACGATCTATACTCACACCCGACCATCTATATTAACACACGACAATCTATCCTCACACCCGACCATCTACATTCACACCTGACCAACTATACTCACACCTGACCATCTATACTCACACCTGACCATCTATACTCAAACCTTACCATCTATACTCACACCTGACCATCTACATTCACACCTGACCTTCTATATTCACACCTGACTATCTATACTCACACCTGACCATCTATATTCACACCTGACCTTCTATACTCACACCAAACCATCTATACTCACACCCGACCATCCATATTCACACCTGACCAACTATACTCACACCTGACCATCTATACTCACACCTGACCATCTATATTCACACCTGACCATCTATGTTCACACCTGACCTTCTATATTCACACCTGACCATCTATATTCACACCTGACCATCTATATTCACAACTGACCATCTATACTCACACCTGACCATCTATACTCACACCTGACCATCTATATTCACACCTGACCATCTAGACTCACACCTGACCATCTATACTCACACCTGAGCATCTATATTCACACCTGACCATCTATACTCACACCGGACCATCTATATTCACACCTGACCATCAAAACTCATGCCTGACCATCTATACTCACACCTGACCATCTATACTCACACCTGACCATCTATATTCACACCTGACCATCGATATTCACACCTGACCATCTATACTCACACCTGACCATCTATACTCACACCTGACCATCTATATACACACCCGACCATCTATATTCACACCGGACCATCTACACTCACACCTGTCCAGCTATACTCACACCTGACCATCTATATTCACACCTGACCATCTATACTCACACCTGACCAAGTATATTCACACCTGACCATCTATATACACACCCGACCATTTATATTCACACCTGACCATCTAAACTCACACCTGACCATCTATACTCACACCTGACCATCTATATTCACACCTGACCATCTATATTCACACCCGACCAACTATATTCAAACCTGACCATCTATATTCACACCTGACCATCTATATACACACCTGACCATCTATACTCACACCTGACCATCTATATTATCACCTGACCATCTATATTCACACCTGACCATCTATACTCACACCCGACCATCTATATTCACACCTGACTATCTATACTCACACCTGAACATCTATACTCACACCTGACCACCTATATTCACACCTGACCATCTATATTCACACCTGACCATCTATTCTGACACCTGACGATCTATATTCACACCTGACCATCTACACTCACACCTGGCCATCTATACTCACACCTGACCATCTATACTCACACCCGACCATCTATATTCACACCTGACCATCTAAACTCACACCTGACCATCTATATTCACACCTGACCATCTATACTCACACCGGACCATCTATATTCACACCTGACCATCTATATTCACACCTGACCATCTATACTCACACCTGACCATCTATACTCACACCTGACCATCTATACTCACACCTGACCATCTATATTCACACCTGACCATCTATACTCACACCTGACCATCTATGTAAATACCTGACCATCTATACGAACACCCGACCATCTATAATCACACCTGACCGTCTATATTCACACCTGACCATCTATACTCACACCTGACCATCTATATTCACACCTGACCATCTATACTCACACCTGACCATCTATACTCACACCTGACCATCTATATTCACACCTGACCATCTATACTAACACCCGACCATCTATATTCACACCTGACCATCTATACTCACACCTGAACATCTATACTCACACCTGACCATCTATATTCACACCTGACCATCTATACTCCCACCCGACCATCTATATTCACACCTGACAATCTATACTCACACCCGACCATCTATACTCACACCTGACCATCTATACTCACACCCGACCATCTATATTCACACCTGACCATCTATATTCACACCTGACCATCCATACTCACACCTGACCATCTATACTCAAACCCGACCATCTATATTCACACCTGACCATCTATACTCACACCCGACCATCTATACTGACACCTGACCATCTACACTCACTCCTGACCATCTATACTCACACCTGACCATCTATATTAACACCTGACAATCTATACTCACACCTGACCATCTATACTCACACCAGACCATCTATATTCACACCTGACCATCTTTATTCACACCGGACCATCTAAACTCACACCTGACCATCTATGTTCACCCCTGACCATCGAGACTCACACCTGACCATCTATATTCACACTTGACCATCTATACTCACACCTGACCATCTATATTCACACCTGACCATCTATACTCACACCTGACCATCTATATTCACACCTGACCATCTATATTCACCCCTGACCATCTATATTAACACCTGACCATCTATATTCACACCAGACCATCTATATTAACACCTGACCATCTATACTCACACCTGACCATCTATACTCACACCTGACCATCTATACTCACAGCTGACCATCTATATTCACACCTGACCATCTATACTCACACCTGACCATCTATATTAACAACTGACCATCTATATTCACACCAGACCATCTATATTAACACCTGACCATCTATACTCACACCTGACCATCTATAATCACACCCGACCATCTATATTCACACCTGACCATCTATACTCACACCCGACCATCTATACTCACACCTGACCATCTACACTCACACCTGACCATCTATACTGACACCCGACAATCTATATTCACACCTTACCATCTAAACTCACACCTGACCATCTAGATTCACACCTGACCATCTATATTCACACCTGACCATCTATCCTCACACCGACCATCTATACTCACTCCCGACCATCTACATTCACACCTGACCATCTATACTCACACCCGACCATCTATATTCACACCTGACCATCTATACTCACACCTGACCATCTATGTAAATACCTGACCATCTATACGAACACCCGACCATCTATAATCACACCGGACCATCTATATTCACACCTGACCATCTATACTCACACCTGACCATCTACACTCACACCTGACCATCTATGTAAATACCTGACCATCTATACGAACACCCGACCATCTATAATCACACCTGACCATCTATATTCACACCTGACCATCTATATTCACACCTGACCATCTAAATTCACACCTGACCATCTCTATTCACACCTGACCATCTATATTCACACCTGACCATCTATATTCACACCTGACCATCTACACTCACACCTGAACATCTATACTCACACCTGACCATCTATATTCACACCTGACCATCTATATTCACGCCTGACCATCTATACTCACACCTGACCATCTATACTCACACCTGACCATCAATACTCACACCTGACCATCTATATTCACACCTGACCGTCTATACTCACACCCGACCATCTATATACACACCTGCCCATCTATACTCACACCCGACCATCTATATTCACACCTGACCGTCTATACTCACACCCGACCATCTATATTAACACCTGACCATCTATACTCACACCCGACCATCTATATTCACACCTGACCATCCATACTCACACCTGACCATCTATATTCACACCTGACCATCTATATTCACGCCTGACCATCTATACTCACACCTGACCATCTATACTCACACCTGACCATCTATATTCACACCTGACCGTCTATACTCACACCCGACCATCTATATTCACACCTGACCGTGTGTACTCACACCCGTCCATCTATATACACACCTGACCATCTATACTCACACCCGACCATCTATATTCACACCTGACCGTCTATACTCACACCCGACCATCTATATTCACACCTGACCATCTATACTCACACCCGACCATCTATATTCACACCTGACCGTGTGTACTCACACCCGACCATCTATATTCACTCCTGACCATCTATATTCACACCTGACCGTCTATACTCACACCCGACCATCTATATACACACCTGCCCATCTATACTCACACCCGACCATCTATATTCACACCTGACCATCCATACTCACACCTGACCATCTATATTCACACCTGACCATCTATATTCACGCCTGACATTCTATACTCACACCTGACCATCTATACTCACACCTGACCATCTATATTCACACCTGACCGTCTATACTCACACCCGACCATCTATACTCACACCTGACCGTGTGTACTCACACCCGACCATCTATATACACACCTGACCATCTATACTCACACCCGACCATCTATATTCACACCTGACCGTCTATACTCACACCCGACCATCTATATTCACACCTGACCATCTATACTCACACCCGACCATCTATATTCACACCTGACCGTGTGTACTCACACCCGACCATCTATATTCACTCCTGACCATCTATATTCACACCTGACCGTCTATACTCACACCCGACCATCTAAATACACACCTGCCCATCTATACTCACACCCGACCATCTATATTCACACCTGACCGTCTATACTCACACCCGACCATCTATATTCACACCTGACCATCTATACTCACACCCGACCATCTATATTCACACCTGACCATCTATACTCACACCTGACCATCTATACTCACACCTGACCGTGTGTACTCACACCCGACCATCTATATTCACACCTGACCATCTATACTCACACCCGACCATGTATATTCACACCTGACCGTGTGTACTCACACCCGACCATCTATATATACACCTGACCATCTATACTCACACCCGAACATCTATATTCACACCTGACCGTCTATACTCACACCCGACCATCTATACTCACACCTGACCATTTATACTCACACCTGACCATCTATACTCACTCCTGACCATCTATTTTCACACCTGACCATCTATATTCACACCTGACCATCTATATTCACACCTGACCATCTATACTCACACCTGACCATCTATATTCACACCTGACCATCTACACTCACACTTGACCATCGATACTCACACCTGACCATCTATATTCACACCTGACCATCTACACCCACAGATGACCATCGATACTCACACCTGACCATCTATATTCACACCTGACCATCTATATTCACACCTGACCATCTATATTCACACCTGACCTGCTATATTCACACCTGACCTTCTATACTCACACCTGACCATCTATACTCACACCTGAACATCTATATTCACACCTGACCTTCTATACTCACACCCGACCATCTATACTCACACCCGAACATCTATATTAACACCCGACCATCTATACTCACACCCGACCATCTATATTCAGATCTGACCAACTATACTCACACCTGACCATCTATACTCACACCTGACCATCTATATTCACACGTGACAATCTATATTAACACCCGACCATCTATACTCACACCCGACCATCTATATTCACACCTGACCATCTATACTCACACCCGACCATCTATTTTCACACCTGACCATCTACACTCACACCTGACCATCTATACTCACACCTGACCATCTATATTCACACCTGACCATCGAAACTCACACCTGACCATCTATATTCACTCCTGACAATCTATACTCACACCTGACCATCTATGTTCACTCTTGACCGTCTATACTCACACCTGACCATCTATATTTACACCTGACCATCTATACTCACACCTGACCATCTATATTCACACCTGTCCATCTATATTCACCCCTGACCATCGAGACTCACACCTGACCATCTATACTAACACCCGACCATCTATATTCACACCTGACCATCTATACTAACACCCGACCATCTATATTCACACCTGTCCATCTATATTCACCCCTGACCATCGAGACTCACACCTGACCATCTATACTCACACCTGACCATCTATATTCACACCAAATAATCTAAATTAACACCTGACCATCTATATTCACACCTGACCATCTATATTCACACCTGACCATCTATACTCACACCTGACCATCTACACTCACACCTGACCATCTATACTCACACCTGCCCATCTATACTCACACCTGACCATCTATATTAACACCTGACCATCTATACTCACACCTGACCATCTATACTCACACCCGACCATCTATACTCACACCTGACCATCTATATTCACACCTGACCATCTATACTCACACCTGACTATCTATACTCACAAATGACCATGTATCCTCTCACCTGACCATTTATACTCACACCTGACCATCTATACTCACACCTGACCATCTATATGGACACCTGACCATCTATATTAACACCTGACCATCTATACTCACACCTGACCATTTATACTCACACCTGACCATCTATACTCACACCTGACCATCTATATTCACACCTGACCATCTATACTCACACCTGACCATCTATACTCACATTTGACCATCTATATTCACACCTGACCATCTATACCCACACCTGACCATCTATACTCACACCTGACCGTGTATACTCACACCCGACCATCTATATTCACACCTGACCATCTATACTCACACCCGACCATCTACAGTCACACCTGACCATCTATTCTCACACCTGACCATCTATATTCACACCTGACCATCTATACTCGCACCTGACCATCTACACTCACACCTGACCATCTATACTCAGACCTGACCATGTATATTCGCACCTGACCATCTATACTCACACTTGACCATCTATATTCACACCTGACCATCTATACTCACACCCGACCATCTACATTCACACCTGACCATCTATACTCACACCTGACCATCTATATTCACACCCGACCGTGTATACTCACACCCGACCATCTATATTCACACCTGACCATGTGTACTCACACCCGACCATCTATATTCACACCTGACCATCTATGTTCACACCTGAACATCTATACTCACACCTGCCCATCTATACTAAAACCTGACCATCTATATTCACACCTGACTATCTATACTCACACCTGAGCATCTATATTCACACCTGACCATCGACACTGACATCTGACCATCTACACACACACCTGACCATCTATATTCACACCTGACCATCTATACTCACACCCGACCATCTATATTCACACCTGACCATCTAAACTCACACCTGACCATCGATACTCACACCTGACCATCTATATTTACACCTGACCATCTATGCTCACACCTGACCATCTATACTCACACCTGACCATCTATACTCACAACTGACCATCTATATTCACGCCTAACCATCTATATTCACACCTGACCATCTATACTCACACCTGACCATCTATACTCGCACCTGACAATCTATACTCACACCTGACCATCTATACTCACACCTGACAATCTATACTCACACCTGACCATCTATACTCACACCTGACAATCTATATTCACACCTGACCATCTATACTCACACCTGACAATCTATATTCACACCTGACCATCTATACTCACACCTGACCATCTATACTCACACCTGACCATTTATACTCACTCCTGACCATCTATACTCACACCTGACCGTCTATATTCACACCTGACCATCTATATTCACACCTGACCATCCATACTCACACCTGACCATTTATACTCACACCTGACCATCTATACTCACACCTGACCATCTATATTCACACCTGACCATCTATACTCACACCTGACCATCTATATTCACACCTGACCATCTATATTAACATCTGACCATCTATACTCACACCTGACCATCTATACTCACACCTGACCATCTACACTCACACATGACCATCTATACTCACAACTGACCATCTATATTCACACCTGACTATCTATATTCAAACCTGACGATCTATATTCACACCTGACCATCTATATTCACACCTGACCATCTATACTCGCACCTGACCATTTATACTCACACCTGACCATCTATACTCACACCTGACCATCTATATTCACACCTGACCATCTATACTCACACCTGACCATCTATATTCACACCTGACCATCTAAACTCACACCTGACCATCGATACTCACACCTGACCATCTATACTCACACCTGACCATCTATACTCACACCTGACCATCTATACTCACAACTGACCATCTATATTTACACCTGACCATCTATACTCACACCTGACCATCTATATTCACACCCGACCATCTATATTCACACCTAACCATCTATACTCACACCTGACCATTTATACTCGCACCTGACAATCTATATTCACACCTGACCATCTATACTCACACCTGACAATCTATAGTCACACCTGACCATCTGTACTCACACCTGACAATCTATATTCACACCTGACCATCTACACTCACACCTGACCATCTATACTCAAACCTGACAATCTATATTCACACCTGACCATCTATACTCACACCTGACAATCTATATTCACACCTGACCATCTATACTCACACCTGACCATCTATACTCACACCTGACCATTTATACTCACTCCTGACCATCTATACTCACACCTGACCATCTATATTCACACCTGACCATCTATATTCACACCTGACCATCTATACTCACACCTGACCATTTATACTCACACCTGACCATCTATACTCACACCTGACCATCTATATTCACACCTGACCATCTATACTCACACCTGACCATCTATATTCACACCTGACCATCTATATTAACATCTGACCATCTATACTCACACCTGACCATCTATACTCACACCTGACCATCTACACTCGCACATGACCATCGATACTCACAACTGACCATCTATATTCACACCTGACTATCTATATTCAAACCTGACGATCTATATTCACACCTGACCATCTATATTCACACCTGACCTTCTATGCTCACACCTGACCATCTATACTCACACCTGACCATCTATACTCACACCTGACCATCTATACTCACACCTGACCATTTATACTCACTCCTGACCATCTATACTCACACCTGACCGTCTATATTCACACCTGACCATCTATATTCACACCTGACCATCTATACTCACACCTGACCATTTATACTCACACCTGACCATCTATACTCACACCTGACCATCTATATTCACACCTGACCATCTATACTCACACCTGACCATCTATATTCACACCTGACCATCTATATTAACATCTGACCATCTATACTCACACCTGACCATCTATACTCACACCTGACCATCTACACTCACACATGACCATCTATACTCACAACTGACCATCTATATTCACACCTGACTATCTATATTCAAACCTGACGATCTATATTCACACCTGACCATCTATATTCACACCTGACCATCTATACTCGCACCTGACCATTTATACTCACACCTGACCATCTATACTCACACCTGACCATCTATATTCACACCTGACCATCTATACTCACACCTGACCATCTATATTCACACCTGACCATCTAAACTCACACCTGACCATCGATACTCACACCTGACCATCTATACTCACACCTGACCATCTATACTCACACCTGACCATCTATACTCACAACTGACCATCTATATTTACACCTGACCATCTATACTCACACCTGACCATCTATATTCACACCCGACCATCTATATTCACACCTAACCATCTATACTCACACCTGACCATCTATACTCGCACCTGACAATCTATATTCACACCTGACCATCTATACTCACACCTGACAATCTATAGTCACACCTGACCATCTGTACTCACACCTGACAATCTATATTCACACCTGACCATCTACACTCACACCTGACCATCTATACTCACACCTGACAATCTATATTCACACCTGACCATCTATACTCACACCTGACAATCTATATTCACACCTGACCATCTATACTCACACCTGACCATCTATACTCACACCTGACCATTTATACTCACTCCTGACCATCTATACTCACACCTGACCATCTATATTCACACCTGACCATCTATATTCACACCTGACCATCTATACTCACACCTGACCATTTATACTCACACCTGACCATCTATACTCACACCTGACCATCTATATTCACACCTGACCATCTATACTCACACCTGACCATCTATATTCACACCTGACCATCTATATTAACATCTGACCATCTATACTCACACCTGACCATCTATACTCACACCTGACCATCTACACTCACACATGACCATCGATACTCACAACTGACCATCTATATTCACACCTGACTATCTATATTCAAACCTGACGATCTATATTCACACCTGACCATCTATATTCACACCTGACCTTCTATGCTCACACCTGACCATCTATACTCACACCTGACCATCTATACTCACACCTGACCATCTATGTTCACACCTGACCTTCTATACTCACACCTGACCATCTATATTCACACCTGACCATCTATACTCATACCTGACCATCTATATTCACACCTGACCATCTCTATTCACAGCTGACCATCTATATTCACGCCTGACCATCTATACTCAAACCTGACCATCTATACTCACACCTGACCATCTATATTCACACCTGACCATCTATATTCACACCAGACCATCTATACTCACACCTGACCATCTATACTCACACCTGACCATCTATATTCACACCTGACCATCTATATTCACACCTGGCCATCTATACTCACACCTGACCATCTATACTCACACCTGACCATCTATATTCACACCTGACCATCTATACTCACAACTGACCATCTATATTCACACCTGACCATCTATATTCACACCTGACCTTCTATGCTCACACCTGACCATCTATACTCACACCTGACCATCTATACTCACACCTGACCATCTATGTTCACACCTGACCTTCTATACTCACACCTGACCATCTATATTCACACCTGACCATCTATACTCATACCTGACCATCTATATTCACACCTGACCATCTCTATTCACAGCTGACCATCTATATTCACGCCTGACCATCTATACTCAAACCTGACCATCTATACTCACACCTGACCATCTATATTCACACCTGACCATCTATATTCACACCAGACCATCTATACTCGCACCTGACCATCTATACTCACACCTGACCATCTATATTCACACCTGACCATCTATATTCACACCTGGCCATCTATACTCACACCTGACCATCTATACTCACACCTGACCATCTATATTCACACCTGACCATCTATACTCACAACTGACCATCTATATTCACACCTGACCATCTATACTCACACCTGACCATCTACACTCACAGCCGACCATCTATACTCACACCTGACAATCTATATTCACACCTGACCATCTATACTCACACCCGAGCATCTATATTCACACCTGACCATCTATACTCACACCTGACCATCTATATTCACGCCCGACCGTGTATACTCACACCCGACCATCTGTATTCACACCTGCCCATCTATACTCACACCCGACCATCTATATTCACACCTGACCATCTATATTCACACCTGACCATCTATACTCACACCTGACCATCTAAACTCACATCCGACCATCTATATTCACACCTGACCATCTATATTCACACCTGACCATCTATACTCACACCCGACTGTCTATACTCACACCTGACCATCTATACTCACACCTGACCATCTATATTCACACCTGACCATCTAAACTCACACCCGACCATCTATAATCACACCTGACCATCTATATTCACACCTGACCATCTAAACTCACACCTGACCATCTATATTCCCACCTGACCATCTATACTCACACCCGACTGTCTATACTTACACCTGACCATCTATACTCACACCTGACCATCTATATTCACACCTGACCATCTATACTCACACCTGACCATCTATATTCACACCTGACCATCTAAACTCACACCCGACCATCTATATTCACACCTGACCATCTATACTGACACCTGACCATCTATATTCACACCTGACCATCTATATTCACACCTGACCATCTATACTCACACCTGACCATCTATACTCACACCTGGCCATCTATATTCACACCGGACCATCTGTATTCACACCTGACCTTCTATATTCACACCTGACCATCTATACTCACACCTGACCATCTATTCTCAGACTGACCATCTATACTCACACCTGACCAAGTATATTCAGACCTGACCATCTATATACACACCCGACCATCTATATTCACACCTGACCATCTACACTCACACCTGACCATCTATACTCACACCTGACCATCTATACTCACACCTGACCATTTATACTCACTCCTGACCATCTATACTCACACCTGACCATCTATACTCACACCTGACCATCTATATTCACACCTGACCATCTATACTCAAACCTGACCATTTATACTCACACCTGACCATCTATACTCACACCTGACAATCTATATTCACACCTGACCATCTATACTCACACCTGACAATCTATATTCACACCTGACCATCTATACTCACACCTGACCATCTATACTCACACCTGACCATTTATACTCACTCCTGACCATCTATACTCACACCTGACCATCTATATTCACACCTGACCATCTATATTCACACCTGACCATCTATACTCACACCTGACCATTTATACTCACACCTGACCATCTATACTCACACCCGACTGTCTATACTCACACCCGACCATCTATATTCACACCTGACCATCTATACTGACACCTGACCATCTATATTCACACCTGACCATCTATATTCACACCTGACCATCTATACTCACACCTGACCATCTATACTCACACCTGGCCATCTATATTCACACCGGACCATCTGTATTCACACCTGACCTTCTATATTCACACCTGACCATCTATACTCACACCTGACCATCTATTCTCAGACTGACCATCTATACTCACACCTGACCAAGTATATTCAGACCTGACCATCTATATACACACCCGACCATCTATATTCACACCTGACCATCTACACTCACACCTGACCATCTATACTCACACCTGACCATCTATACTCACACCTGACCATTTATACTCACTCCTGACCATCTATACTCACACCTGACCATCTATACTCACACCTGACCATCTATATTCACACCTGACCATCTATACTCAAACCTGACCATTTATACTCACACCTGACCATCTATACTCACACCTGACCATCTATATTCACACCTGACCATCTATACTCACACCTGACCATCTATATTCACACCTGACCATCTATATTAACATCTGACCATCTATACTCACACCTGACCATCTATACTCACACCTGACCATCTACACTCACACATGACCATCGATACTCACAACTGACCATCTATATTCACACCTGACTATCTATATTCAAACCTGACGATCTATATTCACACCTGACCATCTATATTCACACCTGACCATCTATACTCGCACCTGACCATTTATACTCACACCTGACCATCTATACTCACACCTGACCATCTATATTCACACCTGACCATCTATACTCACACCTGACCATCTATATTCACACCTGACCATCTAAACTCACACCTGACCATCGATACTCACACCTGACCATCTATATTAACACCTGACCATCTATGCTCACACCTGACCATCTATACTCACACCTGACCATCTATACTCACAACTGACCATCTATATTTACACCTGACCATCTATACTCACACCTGACCATCTATATTCACACCTGACCATCTATATTCACACCTAACCATCTATACTCACACCTGACCATCTATACTCGCACCTGACAATCTATATTCACACCTGACCATCTATACTCACACCTGACAATCTATATTCACACCTGACCATCTATACTCACACCTGACCATCTATACTCACACCTGACAATCTATATTCACACCTGACCATCTATACTCACACCTGACAATCTATATTCACACCTGACCATCTATACTCACACCTGACCATCTATACTCACACCTGACCATTTATACTCACTCCTGACCATCTATACTCACACCTGACCATCTATATTCACACCTGACCATCTATATTCACACCTGACCATCTATACTCACACCTGACCATTTATACTCACACCTGACCATCTATACTCACACCTGACCATCTATATTCACACCTGACCATCTATACTCACACCTGACCATCTATATTCACACCTGACCATCTATATTAACATCTGACCATCTATACTCACACCTGACCATCTATACTCACACCTGACCATCTACACTCACACATGACCATCGATACTCACAACTGACCATCTATATTCACACCTGACTATCTATATTCAAACCTGACGATCTATATTCACACCTGACCATCTATATTCACACCTGACCTTCTATACTCACACCTGACCATCTATACTCACACCTGACCATCTATGTTCACACCTGACCTTCTATACTCACACCTGACCATCTATATTCACACCTGACCATCTATACTCATACCTGACCATCTATATTCACACCTGACCATCTCTATTCACAGCTGACCATCTATATTCACACCTGACCATCTATACTCAAACCTGACCATCTATACTCACACCTGACCATCTATATTCACACCTGACCATCTATATTCACACCAGACCATCTATACTCACACCTGACCATCTATACTCACACCTGACCATCTATATTCACACCTGACCATCTATATTCACACCTGGCCATCTATACTCACACCTGACCATCTATACTCACACCTGACCATCTATATTCACACCTGACCATCTATACTCACAACTGACCATCTATATTCACACCTGACCATCTATACTCACACCTGACCATCTACACTCACAGCCGACCATCTATACTCACACCTGACAATCTATATTCACACCTGACCATCTATACTCACACCCGAGCATCTATATTCACACCTGACCATCTATACTCACACCTGACCATCTATATTCACGCCCGACCGTGTATACTCACACCCGACCATCTGTATTCACACCTGCCCATCTATACTCACACCCGACCATCTATATTCACACCTGACCATCTATATTCACACCTGACCATCTATATTCACACCTGACCATCTAAACTCACACCCGACCATCTATATTCACACCTGACCATCTATATTCACACCTGACCATCTATACTCACACCCGACTGTCTATACTCACACCTGACCATCTATACTCACACCTGACCATCTATATTCACACCTGACCATCTAAACTCACACCCGACCATCTATACTCACACCTGACCATCTATATTCACACCTGACCATCTAAACTCACACCTGACCATCTATATTCACACCTGACCATCTATACTCACACCCGACTGTCTATACTCACACCTGACCATCTATACTCACACCTGACCATCTATATTCACACCTGACCATCTATACTCACACCTGACCATCTATATTCACACCTGACCATCTAAACTCACACCCGACCATCTATATTCACACCTGACCATCTATACTGACACCTGACCATCTATATTCACACCTGACCATCTATATTCACACCTGACCATCTATACTCACACCTGACCATCTATACTCACACCTGGCCATCTATATTCACACCGGACCATCTGTATTCACACCTGACCTTCTATATTCACACCTGACCATCTATACTCACACCTGACCAAGTATATTCAGACCTGACCATCTATATACACACCCGACCATCTATATTCACACCTGACCATCTACACTCACACCTGACCATCTATACTCTCACCTTACCATCTATATTCACACCCGACCATCTATATTCACACCTGACCATCTAAACTCACACCTGACCATCTATATTCACACCTGACCATCTATACTCACACCCGACCATCTATATTCACACCTGACCATCTATACTCACACCGGACCATCTACACTCATACCTGACCATCTATATTCACTCCTGACCATCTATATTCGCACCTGACCATCTATGTTCACACCTGACCATCTATACTCACACCCGACCATCTATATTCACACCTGACCATCTATACTCACACCGGACCATCTACACACACACCTGACCAGCTATATTAACACCTGATCATCTATACTCACACCTGACCATCTATATTCACACCGGACCATCTATATACACACCTGACCATCTATACTCATACCTGACCATCTATATTCACACCTGACCATCTATATTCACAGCTGACCATCTATATTCACACCTGACCATCTATATTCACACCTGATCATCTATACTCAAACCTGACCATCTATACTCACACCTGACCATCTATATTCACACCTGACCATCTATATTCACACCTGACCATCTATACTCACACCTGACCATCTATATTCACACCTGACCATCTGTATTCACAACGGACCATCTATATTCACACCTGACCATCTATATTCACACCTGACCATCTATATTCACACCTGACCATCTACACTCACACCTGACCATCTATATTCACACCTGACCATCTATACTCACACCCGACCATCTATATTCACACCTGACCATCTATACTCACACCTGACCATCTATATTCACACCTGACCATCTATACTCACACCTGACCATCTATATCCACACCTGACCATCTGTACTCACACCTGACCATCTATATTCACACCTGACCATCTATACTCACACCTGACCATCGATATTCTCACCTGACCATCTATACTCACACCTGAACATGTATACTGAACATCTTATCCCTGAAAGTTGGGAATCCCTGAAAGTTGGTAAATAAGTTTTTTAAGAAGGCATACGGTGTCTTGGCGTTTATTGGTAGGGGGATTGAATTTAGGAATCGCAGCGTCATGTTGCAACTGTACACAACTCTGGTGCGGCCGCACTTGGAGTATTGTGTGCAGTTCTGGTCACCACATTACAGGACAGATGTGGAGCCTTTGGAGAGGGTGCAGAGGAGGTTTACCAGGATGTTGCCTGGTATGGAGGGGAGGTCCTATGAGGTGAGGCTGAGGGATTTGGGGTTGTTTTCGTTAGAAAGAAGGCGGCTAAGAGGAGATCTTATTGAAACATATAAGATGATTAGAGGTTTAGATAGGGTGGACAGTGATAGCCTTTTTCCTCTGATGGAGAATGCTAGCACGAGGGGGCATGGCTTGAAATTAAGGGGTGTTAGTTATAGGACGGATGTCAGGGGTAGGTTCTTTACCCAGAGGGTGGTGAGGGATTGGAATGCCCTGCCTGCTGCAGTTGTAAATGCGCCCAGTTTGGGGGCGTTTAAGAGATCCGTGGATAGGTTTACGGATGAAAAGGGATTGGTTTAGGTTAGAGGGTCATTGTTTTTTAACTGGTCGGCGCAACATCGTGGGCCGAAGGGCCTGTTCTGCGCTGTAATGTTCTATGTTCTATACTCACACCTGACCATCTATCCTCACACCTGACCATCTATCCTCACACCTGACCATCTATACTCACACCTGGCCATCTATACTCACACCTGACCATCTATATTCACACCTGACCATCTATACTCACACCTGGCCATCTATACTCACACCTGGCCATCTATATTCACACCTGACCATCTATATTCACACCTGACCATCTCGGGGATATTTTGTCCTGTCTCCATAACTCTCCTACGCATCTTGGCAGGCTGAAATGAATTGTTCATCGCCAATCCACCTAACGTACACATCTTGGGACAGTAATGGTCTATTTAGCATGGTCAATCCACCTTAATGACACATCCTGGGACACTAAGGGGATTTTACCATGTCCAATTCTCCTCTCATCCACATCTTGGGGTGCGAGAGGAAAGTTAGCCTGGCCAATCCACCACTCGCACACATCTTGGGGCACTTAATGGAATTTAGCATGGCCAATCTATGCCTTGGGACACTAAGGGGAATTTAGCATGGCAAATCTCTTACACTTCTTGGGACACTCAGGGCCAATCCACCTCACCTACACATCTTCAAACACTAAAGGAGCAATTTAGCACGGCCAATCCACATCTTGGGACACTAAGGGGCAATTTAGCCTGGCCTACACGCTTCTCAAATGCATCTTGGCACACTGAGATGATTTTAGCAAGGCCAATCCACATAACATGCCCATTTGGGACACTAAAGGGCAATTTAACATGGCCAATCCACCTGAACTACACACCTTGGGACACTTAGGGGCAACTTAGCATGGCCAATCCCCTTAACTTACACATCTTGGGATAGTAATGGGCAGTTTAGCATGGCCAATCCACCAAACCTCCACATTTTGGGACACTAAGAGGCAATTTAGCCTGGCCAATTCACCTAACTTACACATCTTGGGACACTCAGGGGATTTTAACATGCCCAATTCTCCGCTCATCTACATCTTGGGGGCCAAAGGAAATTTAGCCTGGTCAATCCACCACTCGCACACATCTTGGGACATTAAGGGGAGAATTAGCTCGTCCAATCCCCCTAAGTTACACATGTTGGGACACTAGGGAGGAATCCACCTTACCTACACATCTTCGAACAAAAAGGGGTAATTTAACGTGGCCAATCCACATCTCGTACACATCTTGGAACTGTAAGAGGATATTTTGTATGGCCAATTCAGGGCTCATAAATATCTTGGGAAACTAAGAGGCAACTTAGCCTGGCCAATCCACCTCTCATACACATCTTGGGACACTAAGGGCCAATCCACCAAACCTCCACATTTTGGGACACTAAGAGGCAATTTAGCCTGGCCAATCCAGCTCTCATACATATCTTAGAACACTCAGGGGATTTTAACATGTCCAATTCTCCTCTCATCTACATCTCGGGACGCTGAAGTTAATTTAGCCTGGCCAATCAACCGAACCCGCACATCTTTGGACTGTGGGAGGAAACCGCAGCACCCGGAGGAAACCCACGCAGACACGAGAAGAATGTGCAAACTTCACACAGACAGTGACCTGAGCTGGGAATCGAACCTGGGTCACTGGAGCTGTGAAGAATCACTGCTACCCACTGTGCTGCCATGTCGCTGTTGAGTTTGTTGGTATTTTTCCATGTTGTAATTGTTTTTGGATTTGTTGGTGTATTTCAATGTTGAAGTTGTTGTTGGATTTGTTGGTGTTTTTTCAATGTTGAAGTTGTTGTTGGATTTGTTGGTATTTTTTCAATGTTGAGGTTGTTGTTGGATTTGTTCATATTTTTCAAGTTGTGGTTGTTGTTGGATGTTTTGGTGTTTTTCACCATTGTGTTGGTTGTTGAATTTGTTGGCATTTTTCAATGCTGAGGTTGTTGTTGGATTTGTTGGTGTTTTTTCAATGTTGAAGTTGTTGTTGGATTGGTTGGTGTTTTCCACTATTGTGGCTGTTGTTGGATTTGTTGGTGTATTTCAAGGTTGAGGTTGTTATTGGATTTGTTGATGTTTTTTCAATTTTCAGGTTGTAGTTGAATTTGATGATATTTTTCAAGCTTGAGGTTGATGTTGCATTTGTTTGTGCTCTTCACTGTTGTAGTTCTTGTTGGATTTGTTGGTGTTTTTCAATGTTGGGGTTGTTGTTAAATTTGTTGGTGTTTTTCACCGTTGTGGTTGTTGTTGAAATTGTGTTTTTCAATGTTGATGGTGTTGGATTTGTTTGTTTTTTTAATGTAGTGGTTGTTCTTGGAATTGTTAGTGTTTTTCACTGTCATGGTTGCTGTTCAATATGTTGGTGTTTTCAATGTTGAGGTTTTTGTTGGACTTGTTGGTGTTTTACAGTGTTGTCGTGGTTGTTGGATGTGTTGTTTTTTTCAATGTTGAGGTTGTTGTTGAATTTGTTGGTGTCTTTCACCATTGTGGTTGTTGTTGAAATTGTTTGTGTTTTTCAATGTTGATGTTGTTGGTGTTTTTTTTCAGTGTGGAGGTTGATGTTGGAATTGTTAGTGTTTTTCACTGTTATGGTTGTTGTTGAATTTGTTGGTGGTTTCAATGTTGAGGTTGTTGTTGGATTTGTTGGTGTATTTCAATGTTGATGTTGTTGTTGGATTTGTTGGTGTTTTTCAATGTTGAGGTTGTTGTTGGATTTGTTGGTGTTTTTCAATGTTGAAGTTGTTGTTGGGTTTGTTGGTGTTTTTTAATGTTGAGGTTGTGTGGGTTTTCTCTGGGTGCTCCGGTTTCCTCCCACACCCCAAAAACGTGCTCTTAGGCTGATTGGTGCAACAAATTGTTCCTAAATTAGTCTTCCCTCAATCTTCCCCAATAGGTGTAGACAAAGGTCATGGGTAGAGGAGGGCAGTCATAATGTTAAAATGGCGGCAGGGGCTCGTTGGGCCGAAGGGCCTGTTTCCTGGGCTGTGTTGCTCTTTGTTCTTTGTAACCTCAACATTGAAAAGCACCAACAAATCCAACAACAACCTCAACATTGAAAAGCACCAACAAATCCAACAACAACCTCAAAATTGAAAAACACCGATGAATCAAACAATAATTCAAAATTGAGAAATATCTACAATTTCAACAACTACATCAGCAAAAAACACCAACAAATCCAACAACAACCTGAGAATGAAAAAAAATATTTCCAACAACAAACTAAACATTGAAAAACACCAACAATTTTGTACAACCTTGACACACTACAGGGCAATATGTCATGGCCAATCAACCTAACCTGCACATCTTGGGACAGTACGAGGCAATGTGGTTTGGACAACCATCTCAAACAACGATCTCAACATTGAAAAACACCAACAAATCCAACAAAAACCCAAACTGAACCACCAACAAATCCAACAACAACCTGAGAAAGAAATCAATACCAATATTTCCAACCAAAAAATTGAAAACAAAACAAGTTCAACAACAACCTCAAAATTGAAAAACTCCAACAATTTCAACAACAACCACAACTGCAAACAATACCAACAAATCCAAAAACAACCTCAGTCTTGGAAAAAACCCAAAAAATCCAACACCAACCTCAATATTGAAAACAACAACCTCAAAATTAAAAACACCAACAAATCCAACAACAACCTGAGAATGAAAAAAATTCGAACAACAACCTAAAAATTGAAAAAAAAACCCAACAAGTTCAACGAGAACCTCAACAGCAGGTGAGAGCCCTGTCTTTGTCAGCTTGGATCGGGAATGTCCCAACTTGTTGGGACTCTGAATTGGGTTTAATTTGACTTGATTGGATTGGAATAAAGTTTAAAAAAAAGAACAGCAACAATCCAACAACAACTTCGACATTGAAAAACACCAACAAATGCAACAACAGCCTCAACAACACAGAACAACAACACTCCAACAACAACCTCAACATTGAAAACCATCAACAAATCCAACAACAACCTGAGAAAGAAATAAACACCAATATTTCCACCAACCAAAAAATTAAATACAAAACAAATTCAGCAACAATCTCAGATTTGAAAACCATCAACAATTTCAACAACAACCACAACTGCAAAATACCCCAACAATCCAACAACAACCTCAAAATTGAAAAACACCAACAAGACCCAGACCCAGGGACCCAGAGACACAGACACTCAGACGCACAGAGACACCAAGACACAGAGACTCAGAGACAGAGAGACGTAGCGACGCAACGACTCAGAGACTCAGAGACACTGGGACACAGAGATTCAAAGAATCAGGGACACAGGGACACAGAGACACAAGGACACAGAGACACAGGGGCTCAGAGACACAAAGTTTCTGAGACAAGGAGGCACAGGAACACAGAGACTGCGGGAATCAGAGACACAGAGACTCAGAGCCCGAGGGAAACTGTGACACCGAGACCTGAGACTCAGAGACACAGAGACACAGAGACTCTGAGACACAGAGACTCAGAGATTCAAAGACTCAGAGACTCAAAGACTCAGAGACACAGAGACGCAGCGACTCAGAGACTCAGAGATTCAAAGACACAGAAACACAGGGACACAGAGACACCGAGACTCGGAGACACAAAGTTTCAGAGACAAGGACGTGCAGGAACACAGAGACTGCGGAACACAGAGACACAGAGACTCAGAGACACCGAGACTCAGAGACACTGAGACGCAGAGACTCAGAGACACAGAGACTCCGAGACACCGAGACTCAGAGACACTGAGACTCAGAGACTCAGAGACGGAGAGACACAGAGACTCAGAGACAACGAGGTTCAGAGTCTCAGAGACACAGAGACTCAGAGACACCGAGACTCAGAGACAGAGAGACACAGAGACTCAGAGACAACGATGTTCAGAGTCTCAGAGACACAGAGACTCAGAGACACTGAGACTCAAAGACACAGAGAGTCAGAGACACTGAGACACAGAGACATAGAGAGTCAGAGACTCAGAGAGTCAGAGACACAGAGAGTCAGAGACACAGAGACACCGAGACTCAGAGACACAGAGACACAGAGACTCAGAGACAACGAGGTTCAGAGTCTCAGAGACACAGAGACTCAGAGACACCGAGACTCAGAGACACAGAGACACAGAGAGTCAGAGACTCAGAGAGTCAGAGACTCAGAGACACAGAGCCTCAGAGACACCGAGACACCGAGACTCAGAGACTCAGAGACACAGAGTCTCAGAGACACTGGGTCACCGAGACACAGAGACTCAGAGACACAGAGACACAGAGTCTCAGAGACGAAGAGACACATGGACACAGGGACACAGAGTTTCATAGACCGAGAGAAACAGAGACACAGAGACACTGAGACTCACAGACTCACAGGCGCACAGACTCAGACACACCGAGACATGAGACGCAGAGACACGGAGACACCGAGACTCAGAGACACCGAGACTCAGACACTCAGAGACACAGACTCAGAGACACAGAGACAGGCACAGAGACACAGAGATTCAGAGACACAGAGAACAGAAGAACATAAGAAATAGTAGCAGGAGTAGGCCATCTAGC